>NC_047507.1:6221899-6436899 GCF_902827115.2 Pseudochaenichthys georgianus | reverse complement strand
AAGTTAGTGAGGTGTTCGACTCAATGGGGTCAAAGGAAGCTGTCCTGCCCAACTTTCCTTCCATATAAAGTCATGACGTTGGCACTGTCACCTCCACTCTGCAGCTTGGCCCAACATTAAGGTTGGTTTGTAAGTGACTTGGCAAAGGTAACATAGAAAGGGATCAGTTTGATGAGTCCGAGTTGACTTCTTCCTGTTCCAGACAAGTCATCTATTCAGTGAGGACACGGCAGCTTGTGTGAGAGTTGGGCCCTTTATCTTCTCCAAGGCAAGATCGCTAAGCATTCGTCATCTGGTTCAGTCTTCTGAAGATGTCTTCTCTCGTGAACTCCGGACAACGAGAGATTGTGCGTGTCAGAAGCATTTTCTGGAACTGGAAGTACTTGGTTTGGTTTAGGCGAGAATTGGTGTCTTGCAGCAGGCAAGACACGATGCAGATTAAACCACGGTTACAGAATTTGGTCATAAACAACCAAGTAATTTGCTTGTTATAATGCTAGTACTGACCATGATAGTCTCTATTGCACATTGGCTCAATCGGACAGTACTCATATTGTGTTCCAGGAAGCTGGTAGGATAAAGTCACTTTGATGTCTGGTACAAATGTTTCATTAATTTGCCTTTTCAAAGAACCATCGTTATTCTGCATTCGTGGAATGCAATGCCCTACTGGGACATGAACATGATTACATCACAGTCATGAAGACGATTCATATTTTGGTCAGAAACAACCGAGTCACTTATCATTCCTTGATTTTTTTTGTCTGACAAGTTTCCTCAGCATCTTTGTGTATGTGCTGGTGGTGCACGATATTAGGAATTATGACGTTATCCCGATAAACCCGATAACAGTATTAATAGCCCCGATAATATACAATATATTTTTTGGGTAAAAAGAAAGAAAGAGATCCTGCGGTGTGGGTGGATTGGGATGAGGGGCGCTTGTTTTTCACTCGGCTCCTCCCGTTTTGCCAGTACTGTGGTATTAGTGGATTGGGATGAGGGGCGCTTGTTTTTCACTCGGCTCCTCCCGTTTTGCCAGTACTGTGGTATAGTGGTTTAGGAAGAGGGGAGTTTTTCACAAATCCAGCGCTCCCTAACTCATGCCTGGCTGTGACGTAAATGGCGTGCGGCCGTGAAGCCAGGACAGTAAACAAACATGTCGTCGGTAGTATGGGACTATTTCAAAGTTTCAGAGTTAGATAGGTCGCTTGCTATTTGTATTAACGAATGCAATGCAGAAGTTCCACGAGGAGGGAAAAAGGCAACGAGCTATAATACTTCCAACCTGATCAGTCACCTGAAACATCACCATGGCTACGATGGTGTGTTAACAGCGTACGAAGACGCCTGCGCTGCTAAACTAGCGGCGAATCCAAAGCAAGCTGCAAAGGCACCGGGGCTTTTACCTATCGACAAGGCTTTTGAAAAAGTAATGCCAGGTAATAGTTGTTTCCATTTCTTAATATGGACCACTCATTGTTCACTGTTCAGGGAAACACATTGACATTGACTGATTGACTCAATTATATTTATTTGGGAAAATAAATATGGCCACTTTGAAGAGTCCAAACTGTTCTTGGCTTTGTTTTGTTCATAGTAGTAATGCTCATGTCATTTGCTCACTACTAGTCTCTTTTTTACCACCAGGTGTGCAAAAACTACAGGTACATTTAATATATATATATATATATATATTATATTATTATCGGTTATCGGTATCGGTCTTGAGAAGCAGGAAGTTATCGGTTTCAAAAAACCAATATCGTGCATCCCTAGTAAGTGCCCCTTCTTTTACATCTTTCAGTGTTTCTTCATTTGTGTTGAAGTTCAACCGGGTTGTATGCTTAACCAACAAGTGCAAAGGCTTAATGCTCCTGATCACGATTGGCTCTATTCTCACTTTGACTCAATCTGACATTACACACAGTTTATATTAGGAGAGCTGGCAGGGTAAAGTCAGTTTGATGTTGAGTTGGATTTACTTAGGAACCATCAATAACCCTGAATTATTGGAACTCAATGCCCTGGTTGGCGACGCAGATAACATCACTATCACAAAGCTGACTCGTACTTTGGTCAAAAACAACCACGTCTCTAGACGTTACTTGAGTTCATGACCAACGTTTTTTTGTCTGACTAATTTCCTGAGCATCTTCATGGAAAGGAACCTTCCTATTTGCCCTCCCATGTTTGCTTTCTTCTAGCTCCGCACATGCCACGATAGGAGTTTCTTCAACATGTCTTACCTGGCTTTGAATGCTCCAACCACGATCAGCTCCATTCACACATTTGCTCCATCGGACATTACAAAGACGTTGTATTAGAGAGCTGGATAGTCAAAGTCAAAGTCAACTTTATTGTCAATCTTTCAGTTTGTGCGTAGAGACGGAGAGATCGAAAATACCGTTTCCCAAAATCCCATCTATCCATCCATCTTCTCCCGCTGATCCGTGGTCGGGTCGCAGGGGTAGCAGTTCCAGCAGAGAGCCCCAAACGTTCTTTTCCCTGGCGACATCAACCAGCTCTGACTGGGGGATCCCAAGGTGCTCCCAGGCCAGCGAAGAGATATAATCCCTCCACCTGGTCCTAGGTCTACCCCTTGGTCTCTTCCCAGCTGGACGTGCCTGGAACACCTGCCTAGGGAGGCGCCCAGGTGGCATCCTAACTAGGTGCCCGAACCACCTCAACTGGCTCCTTTCGACGCGAAGGAGGAGCGGCTCAACTCCGAGTCCCTCCCTGATGACCGAACTTCTCTCCTTATCCCTAAGGGAGACACCAGCCACCCGGCGGAGGAAACCCATCTCGGCCGCTTGTATCCGCGATCTCGTTCTTTCGGTCATGACCCATCCTTCATGACCATAGGTGAGGGTAGGAAGGGACATGGCCCGGTAGACAGAGAGCTTTGCCTTCTGGCTCAGCTCCCTTTTCGTCACAACGGTGCGGTAAAGCAATCCCGAATACAAACATACAAATATATATAAAAATATGTATAAAATATGTATATCCTATATATACACAATCAACAGACACATTTATACATATGCACATTAAGACATACATAAAAGCACAACAATCAATATATACAAAATAACAGTCAGTTCAATATCTTTGGGAATGTACATTAGTGCAAGATTGTCCATAGCAGCGTAAAAAGTGTCTGGATTTGAGTGTCTGATAGGGTCAGTATGATGTTGGGTACGAATGATGGCATATTTGAATGATCAATTATCACATACAGCTCCTCTGGGGAATGTGTAACACGTGTAGGCGTTGCAATGGAAAGTGAAAAGGACTTGAACACATTTTAAAAAGTCAACTGTCGGCCCTGATTGCCCACAGCTCCTCTTTTCTGCTTTCTGAGTTGTGTGCAATACGCAGAAGGACTTCGTGCTCCTAAGTGGGCCTTAACTGTAATATTTGTGATAAAATCTGGCCAGTGCCTGATTCCAAGTCGCTGTTGACATCTATCCTAGTGGTGTATGAAGTTGTTTGAATGCTCTGCGGAGGAGCCTGCATTCCAGCGAGGTGTGAACAGTGCTTTCTGTGGGTCTCTGCTGCAGGGCATGAGCAGATGCCAGGTGTTATATCAGCATTTGTGATTCTTACATGGTTGAAAAGATCATCCATATCACAATCCCAGTTTCAACGTGTGTGGAAAGAGGTGACACTCTGTTGCATGCTCTGTCGAGGCTGCGTTGTGTTTGTGTATTGGGTTGAACCTTGAAAGGTGTCAGCTTCTATCTTGGGCTGGGAGGTGAAAATGCAGTGACAAGATTCTTCTCTTGCTGTTGCTCTGATTCGTCTTTTCCACCTCTTGATAAACCTTCCTTCTAACTTCTGCTGTGAGGGACATATGTGTGACAACCAGTGTTTGGCCTTTTACCTAAAGAACTGTAACTGTTACTTTTCTTTTGAAACATACACATACTTCATTAAATGTGTCTTTAAATCATAACAAAGCCAAAATACATTGCATCAACGGTATGTAACATGCATGGATTCAAAGAAAGAGTGGTGGAATAAAATCCAGGTTCTTTACATAAGTTAAAAAACATTACAATATTGTAAAAATACTGCATTAAAAGTAAATGAATGATGCGTATAACAAGTTAATCAAGTACAAGTAGTTAAAGGTGGGTAGGTAAGTTTGAGAAACCGGCTCGAGTGCGCTGGAATTTGAAAATACACAACCGGAAAAAATCTGCCACTTCCTCACAGAGCCCCTCCCCCAACACACACGAACGCGCACATGACCAATGAGGGCACGAGATAAGTGTGTGCCCCGATGGAAGGCTGACAGGCAGGTAGGCCATCCAATTACTTTAGCCGGGCCGGCTCAGATGATTGGTCGTGCTTTTTACAGCTTCCACATATGATATATTTGTATGGATTTGTTGTCAAAGCACTTCAGATATTCATTGCTATCTGGATGTTAAGAGCATTCCATGGAATATAGCAAAAAGTGTATCTCGAGCCGGTTTCTGAAACGTACCTACCCCACCTTTAAGTGTTAGCAGATAAATGTTTTCCTGTGGATCTTAACATAGTCTACTATATTTAATAATCATTACGCATTCATATTTACATTGTCAATATATTGAAAACATTCCTCATAGTATCGTTGTGTTGAATGAAACTTCGGTAAACAAATCTCGCCCCAAAATAAATGGATCGTTACTGGGATTAGTGACTGTTATATAAATACTGAATTTAGAAGTAATCCCTACTTGTTGCTGAAGAAAGGCAATCACATGTTGACGCATGACTAAGTAATGCTTTCTGATCACAACCTGAGGTACGGCTTCAAGCACAGACCATGGCCCTCTTTCAAAAGGAGCGAATTGAAATCACTCTGTGCTCTTTGTTTCACATCGGCTCGGTCGACCCATTATTAGGCATTTGAACATAATTCTGATTCCTGAAAGCATTACGTCTGCGCCTCACACACTCTATCTCGCATAAACACACACTGAATGCACACGGCGTTCAAACAAAGCTCAGACTGCCCTGTCGCGCCGACAACAAGACGTATTTCAAATTCAGCAGGCAGGTGCTCACCTTGTGCGGCAACAAGATAGCAGAACAGCTTTGCTCGCAGCACTTCCTGTCATGATGTTCTCACAGGTATTAGCATTTAAATGAGAAAAGAAAAGCATCATATCTAGATATCACGGGGACACTCCACAATGTGAAACTTGTTCAACATTTCAAGAGTGTTTAAAACGAACTTTTCTTATCTCCTGAGGTGAGTGACTGAATGTGAGTGTGTTCACTTAAACAACCAACAGAACCAATTAGGTAGAAGAGGATGGACGACGGGGGTTTGAGGTTCTGATCGCGCTGAACCAGAGGAAGCAACTTGGAGCGGAGATTACAAGTCAGCGGTCGGACCACCTTCCTCTCCCCTACCTGCGGTTGGTGCATTTGAGCCATGGTTTCCTCTGCTGTTTTTGGCAACACATGGCGCTCCGTACACTTCCCAGACTCTGCACGCTCAACGATATTTTACTGCCAGTCTCGGCCCTCCTACCCCAGGGAACCGCAACCCACAGCGGCCAGAAGAAAGGAAATGGCTTTGATTTCCTTCCACTTTTCACACATCAAATTGGGAAAGGGACAACGTCTGAGCGGGTCCTGACCGAGCTGGATAAACAAACGCAAACCACGGTGTGTGAGCACATATTTCTGTGTGGTTTAAATTGGACACAATATAACGTGTGTGCTAACGAACAGGTGACTTGATTTCTTCCCGCCGCTGCTCGACATCAGTGTTGGCATTCTGTGAAAGGTAAATACGGTGTAATTGAATAAAATCACAAACCGAGACATCGGCCTGCGGGGGCAAAGCCAACCCACTTTGAGATTCTCAATACGCCTCTGTTCTCCCAGGCCGGTATTTCTTTGGCTGTCACTGGCGAGTTGAGTGGCACGATTTGAACAAATAATCCATCCACCCAAGTTTGAATGGTGATTTCATTCAGCAGAGGACTGGGTCTGATTGTAAAAAAGTCTCTAGGTGGGTCTTAAATGATTCATACTCGCTATGCGTCATACTTCCTCTTCACACCAACCTTCTGGGAGGTTCTGAGCGAGGACAGAGTTTACGCTGTGCTGCTAGGACTCTCGGGAGGGGTAAAAACTGGATGACATCACTGCGCCACTGAAGTGTTTAGATACGCATGTTGGAGAAATCATTTTCACACATAATCAAAATATATCTGAATCTGTAAAAGTAGTTATCTGGGAGGTCCAGCTACCATCCCAGGACAATGAAAGCATAGCAGTCACAGAAACATGGGAACGACTCCAACAAACGGTCTGCTATTACGTGACGCGGCATACCTCATAATTCACATGTACTATTTCACTTACTGGACGACTTTTGCACACGACATTTCCTACATGAAAGTCCATGTCAAGAATGGACCTAGCCACAAAAAAGTCCCACACATGACCCCCCTGTCCTATACTTACTGGTACCTACTGGTTTAGGTACAAATGAAAGATACAGCATTATGTATCGTGAGCTAGGCTACTATTCTGGTTACGGTGGTTTCTTTGACCGATTTAAGGCACGGTCAGAACACAAGTGCTCCCTAATTATGTTCATATTAACAAGCTCCACGACTTTGTTCCCACAGCTGCAGTAGATGCTTCTACACATATCAAACACTTAGGAGAAAACCATTACACAACCACTGCACTAATAACTAATACCACTCTGTCCGACCTCCGTCAGCACCTCATGTGTTGTGACCGTCTGGCTCACAGGGAAGCAGAGAGTCCATGCCATGAACTCTCCTCTTCAAAGTTAAACTTAGTACTTTGCCTACAAGTCGCCAGGCCCAGCGGCTTTCCTTTGAATTTGGGTCAGGGTTAGAGAAGAGACCCATTGGCTAGTTATCTATTGTGCTTTTGACACGGCTCCACTCCATGGAGGTTTCCTGAGGATGTCATGGGACTCGTAGTGAGTACGAGTGCAATACTTCCTCTAGGCTCTCGTTCACTTCCTGCCTTTTGATAGGAACTGTGAGGTCCTGACCCCGTCAAGCATATTCAGCTTCTACTAATCTGACTGAGCTCCTGGCATGTTGACATTGGCGCTAAATACTGTGATCACTGTTCAAACCGGCTTGACCCATTGCACCGGGATTTGATCATAGACATCAAAGCAAAGACATGTACATTCAAGAGAAGTATTGAAACACATTCAGATAGTTGACCGGTTCAATGTTAAATGGTAAAATGCCCATATAAGCATGCGTAACTAGTATTTTTAGCAGAGTGACGGAAAACCTGAACATTGTAACTATTTTAACTTTTGTGTCCCTGTCAATTTCCTATAGGGATTAAAACAAAACATTTCTTTAAGTAATCTCTCATTTTGATATATGATATTCAAATGTACTACACCTTGATGTGACTCAGTGTAAACTTCTGACTCTAATTGCCCAAGAAAGCATATACTGTACCTTTAAAGAAAAGTATAAATATGCAAGGGTAAATCAGTGGCATGATCCCAACCAGTAAAACAAAGGCAGTGCCACTTTTTATCTGCGCCTCTATTTCCATGCCAACCATGTAAAGCCTGGTTGAAGTGCTGGGAGTTGCCGTTGCCTGAGCTGAAAGGTTATCTTTAACTCTCTATGGGACCTCAATCCTCATCCTGCAAACCTTCATACTGGCCTTGACAACTATTGTTTCTGCAGAGACAGGATACTCCCTTCCTCTCCCACACCCTCACCCGTCCCACCATGAAGTCACCCCCAGAATCTCTACCTAATTAAAATGACCTGATTTAAACCCAGTAGATGAGCCAAACAATTTAAAGCATATACTCTTATTACTAATCCTTTTAATAATATGAACTGAACCTGAACTGTTGAAACAACATCCATAACATGCATCTGCTACTTAGTAATTATGTATCTAATATATCATTCCAATAGCTTATATATATATATAGCATATAGACTCTTATTTCACTATTTCACTTTTTTTAAACTATGTTTCTCTTTGTATTTACTTTTTAATATTTACTTGCACCATATGTTTCTGTTTTTCTGTATTATTGTGTTGCACTGTTGGAGAAGCCTGTGACCTAAGATTTTCATCGACATAACTACTCTGTAGCTACAGTATGTTCGTATGACAAATAAAGAACCTTGAACCTTGAACCTTGAACCTTGAATAATCAAAGAAATTACAATTCAAGAGTTAATTGCTGAATGCCATATACCCTTATTTGGTTATGATTGCAATAGCAAAGTGTAAAGGGTGCCTCTGTACAGTAGGTAGGTGTGGATATTAAAAACCCTGACCCAAAGTTACAGGGTGGGTTCAAATGTGTGTTTTCACTTGAACTTTCCCCGAAGTACATTTCCCATGTCACACTTTTTCAAAAAAGTCACATCGGTTACAGCTGCAGGGATGCTAAGGAACACTCCTTGCTTCCCTTTCCCTTCTGACGCTGGGTCCTTTCCTCTTTACCAGCTCACAGGTCACCAGTGCCATGGTAACAGTCCCAATATTCAAGGGTGTGCCCTACACACATTAGTCAGTGCCTTGCATTGAACCACCCAATAGTGACGGGAACTCACTACAAACAGGGTAAACTCTTACAGCATGGCATCCTGAAACCGATTGTTTGCTCCGATGCCAAATCCAAGTATGCTGACTCACATGATGTCTCCGTTGCTGTGCTACTTGACAGAGATACAGTAGGTGTGAGCCTGAGGAAAGATACTGCCACTTCAGTATCACCCATAAATCTCTGAGCTAGAATCTAATAAAAAACTGGAAACGGGACGGATTTCTATCAGCATCCTAAAATTGTCCTTAAAGCCATCTCCGACAATGAGAACAAATAACCCCACATTCCTTAAATTGTATGGGCCATGCCTGCATGTGAGATCTGAGGGTGACGGGAGATTTAGTAACATTGTGTGTCAAGTACAGTGATACATCTCTACGTGAGGTACTTGTATTGTCTGCCATAGCGCCGGAGGGGCTGTGGGCCTGCATGTCTGTGCAGCTCTGCCTCTCAGTGCGTAGACTACACAGCGCCAACAGCGCTAAAGGCCAAAGCCTGGATTGAATTAGTTTCGTTGGGAACAGAGTAACACTGTCAACATCACTAAAAGATACACTAACTTTACTGGTTTAACGTTTTGAGTTATCCCTAATCACTACAATATACTTTTGCAGATTTTACACACACAGGATCAATTCTTTATAATACATTAATCCTTCATTGTGTTGGGTGTGAACTAAACCCACTGGGACTCAATGATGTCATGGGAGAGGCTGCTGGGCTGAACATCGTGTCCCCCTGGATGTCCTCAATGGTCCTTCTTCTGTTCAATAAAAACACAAAGTCATGTGACGGGTGCCAAAAATGATCAGGCATTAAGAGAGAAACACAGACCCATGTTAGAAGAAAATCCAAAACCCACATAAGGGGATGTGTTAGTGCGGGTAGCAGCAAGACACTGCAATAATGGTATGTGTAGTAATTTAAGTATACAGTATGAGACTATGTAATTCTGAAATGGTAAATTGGTGCTAATCCAACTTTTGATTGATATTATAATAATATAGGTTGACGATGTGGTTCTTAGGTCAGGTGAGGGTTTGGTTTAGGTAAGATAGGGGATTCCCAATGTTAGGGTTATGGGACATCATTGTGTGTGTGTGTGTGTGTGTGTGTGTGTGTGTGTGTGTGTGTGTGTGTGTGTGTGTGTGTGTGTGTGTGTGTGTGTGTGTGTGTGTGTTCTAGCATTACTATACTTGTGGGGACCTACATCTGTTTACATAGTCACGTGTGGGGACTCACCTTCCTTATGGGGACAAATTGGAGGTCCCCATAAGGGGATCATTAATTTTAGGGTGAAGACTTGGTTAGGGTTAGGATTAGGATTAGGGTAAGGGTTAGGGTTAGGGTTAGGCATGTGTTGGTTATGGTTAAGGTTAGGATAAGTCTCCAGGAAATGCATGTAAGTGAATGTAATGTCCCCTGAAGTGATGTATACATGTATGTGTGTGTGTGTGTGTGTGTGTGTGTGTGTGTGTGTGTGTGTGTGTGTGTGTGTGTGTGTGTGTGTGTGTGTGTGTGTGTGTGTGTGTGTGTGTGTGTGTTGGGAAACCCTAGTAAAACAAGTGTCGACTCGCCCCTCTGCTTAAAATAACCTCGTAACTGTCAAATGTCCCGTAGTCTCTGAGAAAGTTCGAGTTACCTTCATTGTATTGTTGTGGCAACCGAAATCTCCAAACCTGTCCAAATGAAACCGTCTTCTTGGCTAGAAACCGCAGTTGGAAAATGTGATTCTATTTCGGTCTCAAATTTCAATTTCTATTATTTTCCATTTACAGCTATAAGAAAGAGTCACTCAGCTGTGCGAGGATGACTCAGCAGACAGTTGGGAAACACATCACGATCAGATATCACCCCGTGCTCATAGCCTACAGATGTCTTACCCAGTGCTCCAGGTGACACACTCATTTGGTTTTATGCCTTTCTAATTGTTTGTAGTGTTGAGCGCCACGGTGGCTCATCCTCTATTAAGATGATATACGAGCAAGTTCCGTCAAGGCCTGTGCTAAAAAGCCCCCCCTCTAAACACCATCTGTCATGTCCTTTAATAGCTTTCAATTGAGCAATAACACAGCAATGCTGTCAGTACCGCGCTGCGTGAAATGACACTGGCTTTCATTTCGTTCAAAACCAGAGCAGAAGACTTCATCAAACAGTCCTCCGCGTGAACCTTTTGAGTCACAAACTGTTTTGGGTTCTAGGCTTGGCTGGATTCCTGTCCTTCCCCGAAGACCCTTTATGCTTTCCGTATACGACCTATTGGCAGTGTCACCTCCAGAGGGATTTCCAGCACGGATCTGCTCCCTGGCATCAAACATTAGCCTGATGCACAAAAGACACAAAGTATTTTAGCATGACTCACGCTCCAGGAAACACCCACAGTTAGAAAATACTTAACGTCAAAGCACCCTCTCAAAGCTTTGCATAAGGAAACCATATTTGCCCCAGGAGTTCAAGTCTTAGTATGGTATAAAGTGTGAGGGGAGTTTGAGGACAGTGTAAGCATGTCACCCGTTCGGACTGGTGCCAGGCCATTACAACGGGCCGCAGATGGAACAAACTCAAACACACTACTTATTTCCAAGGGTGGATCTGTGGCGCTCAGTTCTCTGCAGGCAGTATTGATGACATGCAGATAACTCGTCATGTACGCTTCATAAAAAAGGGGGAAATAAATCCGCTGTGCAGAGAGACTGAGTTGTAACATGATGGATGAGCAGATCACAACAGCACAGACTGGAGCCAATGGCTTAGCATGTTGGCCTGGTTACTATTGAAGGGGCCATCAGTCTTTGCATGTCTTGGGGTGCGTGTCTTGGGGAGTGTGTGAAACAGTAAAAGAGATATCCATTAGTTATCTGCATTGTTTTACTTTACTCAAACTTTTAGGACAGGACTCGAACGTTGCTTTTATCAGAGCATACATGATTGAACAACAGACAGACTGTGAACACATCATTGCCAGTATGCAACACACCTTTGCAATCCTCGAAAATGCAAAAAGGGGTGGATAGGGAGAATAAAGAGGAAGCATTAGCTACTGTAGTACGGCACTAGAAGAGTTCAGATATCCGCAATGGTCCATTGGGCATATGTGGAAGTCAGTTTTCCAACTTTGGTATGCTCAAAAGCTTTACGTCGCAATGTGTTGACACCATAGAGACAACACAAAAGATCACTTTCGACACATAAAAGCTATCAAGATTAAATAACATCTTGATAGCTGTTTTTGAATTGCTGTTCCAAATTGACGGGCCTTTTGACTGACTTTCAGCCCCTGATAATCCTCTGCTGCTAATTGTAATTGGTTCTTCATTGACACACACTACACTCTTCTCACAGTCTAATCAATCAAATATAAGGCAACAGCTCTCGTTGCCTTAAGAAGGCAGTCAAAATCCTCAAGGACCCACACCACCCGGGTAACGAGCACTTCGTACGGCTGCGCTCAGGCAGGCGCTTCCGTACCACGTCTTCCCGGACAAACAGACTCAAATTCAGTTTCTTTCCCAGGGCCATATGTGCACTAAACGCTGCTAATATTTAAGTTATATAAACCTTCCGTGCAATACGAGGGGAATCGTGCAATTTAATGTATCTATTATTTATTTATGTACATATTCCCTTTTTAAGTCCCATTTATTGTTTTTATTGTTTTTATAGTGTCTTGTTGTTTTTATAGTGTCTTGTTGTTGCGTGTTGGCACCTTGAGTCTGTTGTAATTTCGTTGTACTTGTACAATGACAAATAAAGTTCTATCTATCTATATGCCTTTTTTTCTTCCTATAATAATATAAAACAGACAGTAAAACATGACCTCCTTGAGGAAAGTAATCAGCTTGCACATTATAAAATATCATGCAATATCATCAGATAGTAAAAGGGGCTTTTTTTTTTTTGAAATTCTCTTTTTATTCAGCTTTTCACATGTTTACAGTCATAGATAATACAATATTCTCTGTAAGCCTTCTGTATTTAACAGTAAAATCACAAATCAAACGTGCATATTTGGGGATAATACAGATGCAGGCCTCACTGACCGTCAAACATGCTATCACATATAGAAAGAACATAAACACGAACAGGGTTATGGGGTGTACCTGCAACTTATTCAAACAAGGGGGGCATAGAAATAAAAAATACTAAACAAAAATATATAAAAGTCCCTTCTAGACAAATGATGGTCGTATTGGTGTAACATATATAATCCATTTTTCCCATCTTGACAAAAACATTCCCTGTTGCAGTCTCAAAGCAAGGGTTATCCTTTCCATCTTAAAAATATCATCCACGATGTCAATCCACTCATCCAAAGTAGGTTTTCCTGGTTTTAACCACATTCTGGTGATGGCCTTCTTGCAAGCAGCACTCAGGATTCGAAACAGATATCTATCTTCAGAGGAAAACACTTCTGGTGGTAATGCACCCAAATATAACGATTCAAATTTAAATGGAATGTCTACCTGAAAAACTTTTTGTAAAACTCCATGAACCTGCTGCCAGAAAGGATTCAATGATGTGCAAGACCAGAATATATGAAAATGGTTTGCCATAAGGCATCCACACTGTCGCCAGCATGCAGAGGAATTAGTGTAATGTCTCTTCTGGGCTGGAGTAATGAAAAACCGTATGAGGTTTTTCCAACAAAACTCTCGCCATGAGGTTGAACTTGACGTTTCCCATTGTATCTCACATAAGTGCTCCCAATCTTCTTCCTTCAGAACTACATTTCCTTCCCTTTCCCATTTTTGTTTTACATACAGCGAGTTACCTTTTGTTTGTTGTAAACTCCTATAGATTTTTGAGACAACTTTCTTGTTTGAGCCCTCAAGATAGGCATCTTTAAAAACTTTTAACAAGGTGTTATCCCAGTGCACTTGTGTACTCTCCCTCTGTATTTGATCGATGTAATGACGAACTTGAAGGAACCTGTAAAAATCATCACGTTTCAAGTCAAACTGCCCCTTCAGATTCTGAAAGCTGTTCATGGACCCCTTGTGAAGAAATGTGCAGTAGGCTGTCAGGCCTTTTGAAGACCAACACTTAAATCTTGCGTCCCATCTTCCAGGTAGAAATTCTAGATCATACACACACCATCTTAAACACTTTACAGCCCCCCTCAAGTGATTTTGAGTTACCAGTCTGTTCCACACCTTAAGCGACAGACAGATCCATGGGTTTCTCAGTTCATTTAGTTTATTCATCAAGACCTTATCCCCAATTGCAGCTTGAATTGGAAATTCTTCTGATATAGCACTCTCAATCTCCTTCCATCTAGCAGCGTACTTTGGATTGCACCAGCATATTAATGGTCTCAATTGAGCCGCAATATAGTAATCCTTTAAACATGGGAGTGCGACACCACCCTTGTTCTTAGCCAATTGTAAACTCTGATATTTAAATCTTGGCCTTCGTCCCTGCCAAATGTACCTTGAGATATGTTTATCCCATTCCTGAAATTGTTGGTCAGATAGTTCTAGTGGAAGGGACTGGAAGAGATACAGCAGTCTCGGCAAAATAACCATTTTGACCGATTCAATGCGTGAACTAAAACTGAGAACAGGAACCAGGTCCCATCTCCTTATGTCTTCCCTAATCTTTTGGTTCAAAGGTAGGTAGTTAAGTGAAAAGAGTTTTGTCAAATATATTGGAATATTTACTCCCAAGTACTTCATGGATTCAGCATCCCACCTCAATGTATAGTTTTTCTTCATATTTACTGAGGGGCAGTACTTAAACCTCAACATTTGTGTCTTCAAAACATTCAGTTTATATCCAGAGAAGGATCCATATTGTTCTAAAATTGAAAATAACTGCACCAGTGATTGTTCTGGGCAGGATAGATACACCAATATGTCATCAGCAAATAAGGAGATCTTTTGTTCCACCCCCTTCATTATTATTCCCTTGATACTGTTATTCTGAATAATCCACTGGCTCAGAGGTTCGATAAAGATCGCAAACAAGAGAGGGCTAATTGGGCAGCCCTGTCTCGTTCCCCGCTCCAATGGAAAGGAATTTGAAACGTCTCCATTAATTTTGATTCTCGCCCTGGGTCCATCATACAGAGCCTGTATAGTTTTTATAAAGGTACTGTGAAATCCAAATGTATTTAAAACTCTAAACAGGAAAGTCCAATTTACACAATCGAATGCAGTAAAAGGGGCTTTGAAAGGATCCGCCTTGGGCCAGAACATATCAGAGATCCCCGGATCAATAAGAAACTACAAGCATGTCAAAGCAAAAATACAACATAAATGGAACCAAGGTTTATGGATGGGGTTCAGGCAATTGCATTCATGAACTAGAGACCTCCCATGCTAAAGAGAAATGAAGAAAAGAAACACCGTGGATCACTGCATAGCCCTCAATCAGAATCCTCCCTGAGGCCTGTAGGATCAAGTGTATCTAAATTGTCAATCCCCAAAAATTCCCTTTCCATATCTCCCCCTCTTGGCAATTCAATGTGTTCAATGGATTATGAGATAGGGTGTGAAGAAATGGGGGTTTGGGTTAAACAAATCCGTCCCGGCATGGACTGCATTGTCACTTTGAGGTTTACGACTTAATAGACGGGCAGTGGTATTGTTATAACTCCATGTAATACTTTCCCATCTGGCTTAAATGTAAACGCCACTGGCTTGTCTTTATTGGAAGTACTAAAGTAGGAAATGACCCACTACAGGAACGTGTTAGCAAATGTCTCCGGGGCACACACACTATTTCCCTCCTGAATACGAAAGGATGAAAGGATCTTTTGTTTGGCTCTGGAGTAACAATTGTGGCAACGGAAGGACGCCTTACCTTTGAGTGAGACGTTTTTTTGTCTCGTGAGATATACCTGCAGGGATGCGTGCAAATAGGGAGTAATTTGAGGACTGTCACTACTTAGCAGGTGAGGAAAGGTAACGAGGGAATATATAACAGAGGGAGGGCTAAAGAGGGAAATATAACTAAAACCTGCAGCTCTCCCAGATAGAGAGCGAGGGAATGCAGCGCGAACAGGTGATCAGATAATCCCCCTATCCCAGCATGAAGCCCAGCAGCACTCACGTATTAGCAAGCTCCTCTCTGATGGAGGTCTGGATACACACAGCCCAGGGATGAGAGAGGAAGGATTGACACATCAGATTAAACATATTGTCTCACAACAAAAGTCCTGGAAGAGATGGACAAACCTGCAGTACGTTGTGTCTTTTCTTTTAACTATAGAAACAACTGCATTGTTGACGTGTGATTAGCATCAGTTAGCAAACTTTATCTGGTCAGTTTTAAACTAAATAAAATCTGAGTAGCATCCAGGATTTCTCTATGATAGTGTATTTCAACGGTTGAATAACAATCGAATAACTTGCATGCACAATATAAAACTAGTCTACAGCCATGCTAGCAGCTCTGATGCTGCAGGCACTGTTTTGCACTGAAATGCTAACGTTAGCATGCTTACACAACCCAGTCTCACGGCATTTCGTGTTATAGTCACAACATGTAATCTATTGATTCGTGTTGGCCAACACGATTTCCCCCTTTTTTTCGTGTCACACAGAACGATTTTAAAAGCAATGTATTTCTATTGGTAGTATGTTTCGGCCTGCAACACGTCTTTTTGTCCGGTCGGTGGAAGACCGGAAGCTGTGTGGTTCATAAAAACATGTTCTTACTCGATATCAAGCCACGATTATTGTTTTTAATTTTAAATCGTATAATGTCTGACTTTTTTTGACGTCCGCGAGGAAAATAAATGGGGCTCAGAGCCTCAGAATACGGAAATCTGTATTTTTAAAATATTTGTTATTCTTTTCTAAATAATACACTGTTATTTACTCAACAATAACACACAATTATCCTTGTTTTTATTTATTTGTTTAACCTGTTAAGCACTGAGCCTGTTTTTCAGGTCTCAGGCTCGAAAATGACATTTCCAGAACAAATGACCATAACTACACTTCCAAAAGGGGAATGTTAATAATCTTTTTTCTCAAAGTAATGATAAACCTGTGAGTTGGATGTAGAAAAGTCAGAATAAATATAGATGTTTTTTATTTTAAAGAAAATTCAGATTGAACATTCAAAAAATCTTTTTTACTTATAGTGAAAACTACCCTTGGATGATGATGATTGGTAGACTAAAAGCTTTAGGAATCCAAAGTACAACATATAATAAGTACCCTGTATCAAGATTGATGCAAAACAAGTGACATTTGACCAGTGTTCGGCAAGTTACTTCCAAAATGTAATATATTACATATTACTTATTACTGTCTTTTGAAAGTAATAAGTTACATTACAATATTACTGTTTCTGAAATGTAATGAGTTACACTACTTTAGTTACTTTCACCAAAATAACCGCAAAAGAATGGCTAGGTATTTTAAATGCTAAAATGTAGTTTAGTGCAGCTCATTATACATCCAGTGAAGGGCAATGTGGTATAGCATAACAACTGTGTAGGCCCTTAAGGCTACTAACAACTTGTATTACACGGCTTAGTTGAATAAATCACCAGAAGAAGGCAGACAGGAAGTAAACACTAACAGGACACGGAATGGGCTCTGTAGTGTGTTCAGTATATGGCCGTGTGCAGGCCTGGCTCCAGAACAAAATGACTCAGGGTGCCTCTGAGGTTACAGGGGGCGCAGCAGTAGCAGGTTTAAATGAGCAATAGTGGCCGGCAACAGCAATGAAAAATAGCATTGATGGTCCCCAATGAACAGATTATGGCAGTTGTTATGTTTTGAAACCAAGCAAGTGAGAACATTTCAAGTGAGTTAAAAGTGCAATCCTGAAATATCTCATACAGTCCAAAGTGGACTATGGCAAGGAAAAGCACAAAAGCTTCAAAGCTGTACTGATAAAACAAATGAGAACATATTGTAAATCAAGGCAAATATTATTTGAACCAGCTCATGGTTTGAAATGGCAAACATTGAAAAGCAAAAGTATTTTTAAAACCATGTAGCCTACTAAACATCACCTTGGTCCCATCATATACTCTGGGAAGAGAACATTTACTGTGCTTGAAAACTGGTATCACATCATCATGTGAGGTTGAATTTGTGACCTGGAGAACATTTCAGCTGCAACATCAGCTTGTTGATAATCTTGGGATATGAGATATTTTTGTAGCCATTCGTGGTGAAGGCATCTGTGCTATTGTATGCATTATTTTTGACCCAACATTTCTACAGGCATGGCAGAATATGGCACTATTTTCACATGAATATTCCATTGTCTATTTGTATACCACGAGCTGCAAAATGACCGCCAAACCCCACTGTACAGGCGGGTACTTCACCTGACACAATTTGTTGTTTGTATATTTCACTCCATTCTCTTTTGAGGGTAAAGACACCAGGTTTACTAATCTACCCGCACAATTTGTCTCTGGTCTCGGAATGTCTCGCTAGTACATTCTTAAAAAACAAAACACCATTTAATTTCGGGTTAAAATGTGTTGTAACTGCGTTACTGAGCATTGTAACGGATAATATATTACCCACATTTCATTAGTAATGCGTTACATTACTTCGTTACAGCAAAAAGTAATATATTACTGTAACTCCGTTACTTTTGTAATGCGTTACACCCAACACTGCATTTGACCTTGTTAGAGAGGTTTAGCAAAAGAAACTCCACCTCTGAGGTGATTTGGGTGTAAATGGCCGTTTTTACCGTTTCTCTGGAACCCATTGGTCGATTTTGGTGATTGACATCTCTTTTTGACCGTTAGAGCCAATAGAATCGAAGGGAAATGTCCACATACACACACACCTTACCATTAAGAAATGAGAGCTATGCGCGCACAGTGTTGCATTAGAGCGAACCTATCTCTCGCTCTGACATCTGGAAACGGAAAAGCAGGTTTATTGCTTATGGATTATCAGAAATCATTTCAAAGGGACGCAGACACATTGGATTAACCTATGGATTAACCTTCAGCAGCGTTTGTATCGTTGTAATGCCATTGAAGACCACTTTTGACCAGACAACGACAAAGGCATGGGCGTCGCAGCCATTATATGAGGGTAAGACAAGTCCCCCCCACCAGGCACGTACACACATAGGCGCGTTCACACCGCAGTACTTTTCCCACTTTAGTTCCGATATAGTTCCAAAATGTTGCGTTCACACCAAAAAGAGCCGGAACTAAAATTAGTTAATGAGAACCTTTTCAGTCCCTTTTCCGTCCCTGCTAGAGAGCCGCGACTTTCGTGGGAGAAAAAGGTTCCTATGTCTGATTGGCTGGGCGGATTGCAAACCACGCCCCGTAAAACTCCCAAAAAGTTTTGTGAAGCCGCCATTTTATTATCCTGCATTAGCATTATTAGCATTAGCATTAGCCCAGCGCAGAAACGCAGAGAGACTAACTTATGGCAACACAAAATAAAACATGGGAGCGGTGGAGATGAGGAGGTGTCGGCGTTCTGGCGATTTACTCGGAAGGCTTCAGTAGACCCCCAACTCCGGGGACTTCCGGCCGGGGATTTTGGGCGGCAGTATACGCCGTGAAGTGGTTTGCGGCCTGCCAGTAAACCCAAAGCAGAAGAATACAAATACAATAAGGGATTTTTAAATGATTTCTCTGACTTCTTGGCTGAAATTATGCCAAAATATGATCGTGTACTTATTGTTGGGGATTTTAATATTCATGTGTGTTGCCCCGACAAAGCTATGGCAAAGGACTTTTTAGACCTTGTTGATTCCTTTAATCTTGTGCAGTCTGTGTCTGGCCCAACGCAGGAACGCGGACACACACTTGATCTTGTTTTATCTTATGGTTTGCCTGTTCTTAACCTGGAGATTTGTGACGCCTTTTTCTCTGATCATATGCCTGTATTATTTGATGTGAGTCTTTCTTGTAAAACGGTTAAACCGCGCGCTGCTCCTCGACCCCTCCACTGCTGGTCAGTTCTCTGTTGCCTTTAAACAGAACTGTGTGAATCGGGAACGAATATCACCTGAAACGGATGAGCTTAGCTCATGGTTTCACTCCACTTGCAAAGCTGCCATAGACACTGTTGCTCCTTTAAAAACCAGGCAACCTAAAACTAAATCTGAGGCTTGGTTAAATGACACGACTCGGGCTGTCCGACAGGATTGCCGTAGAGCTGAGCGTAAATGGAAAAAGGACAAACTGCAAGTTTCATTTGAAATGTTGAGGGAGTGTTGGCGTTTCTATCAGATCACTGTGAAGGAGGCAAAAAGCAAACTTTTATCTGACATATTTCTGTCAAATCGTCATAAGCCACGCGTTCTGTTCCAGACTATTGATTTGGTCCTTAATGCCCCCCAGAATAGCTCTATGGAGACCTCTACCGCGGTCTGTGAAGATTTTCTTCACTTTTTCATTAATAAGGTAAACTCCACTAGAGCTCAAATCTCTGCTCCTGCAATTGACCCCTCAGTTCCTGCACCGTGTTCTGCTGTCTTTAATCAGTTTGAGCATGTAGCTCTGTCTTTTGTACAGGAGATTGTCTCCAAGTTAAAGCCCTCTGGTTCTCCAAATGACCCTGTCGCGCCTCGACTTTTTAAAGAGGTTTTCCCCACTGTTGGACCATCTGTGCTGGCAGTTTTAAACAGCAGCCTGCTCTCAGGGAAGGTCCCCGAAAACCTGAAGCATGCAGTAGTGCAACCTCGTATTAAACAACCCAGCCTGGATCCCACAGTTCTGGCTAATTTTAGGCCCATTTCCAAAATGCCTTTTATGTCAAAGATCCTGGAGAAGATTGTCTACAGTCAAATTATGTTTTTTCTGGAAGAGAACAACATACTGGAGGTTTTCCAATCCGGTTTTAAAACTATGCACAGCACTGAAACAGCGCTTTTAAGAGTCTTTAATGACATCCTTTTATCTACTGACTCTGGGGACTGCGTTGTGCTCCTACTTATTGACTTAACTGCTGCTTTCAATACAGTCGACCATGACATCCTGATCTCCCACTCATATTTGAAGGACAGAACTTTCTCTGTCAGCCTTGGTGACTCCGAGTCATCCTCTGCTCCACTCCTGTATGGGGTCCCACAGGGCTCAGTATTAGGCCCCCTGCTATTCTCCCTCTATTTGCTCCCTCTTGGGTCCATTTTTAGAAAGCACGGCATCGCATTCCACTGCTATGCTGATGATAGCCATATGTATGTCCCTCTAACAAAGAAGGAGGGTTACTTAATTAGCCCACTGCTAAAGTGCCTAGATGACATAAAGGCCTGGATGGCGTGCAATTTCCTTAAACTCAATGAAGGAAAAACAGAAGTAATGGTTTTTGGTAGCACCACTGACACCACTTCTGTAGACCTGGGTCCCTTGCAGAGATGGGGACTCGAGTCTGCGACTCGGACTCGAGTCGCACTTAAGTCGCACACACAGAGACTTCAGACTTGACTTGGACTCGTGACCAAAAGACTTCAGACTCGACTTGGACTCGTGTGTTGGGACTCGTGAACAATCATTGTGTTTTCTATTTTTGGCGTATTAAAGGTGGGGTAGGTAAATTTGAGAGAAACCGGCTCGAGATCGCTAGAATTTGAAAATACACATCCGGAGATAATCTGCTAGAGGCTGCTACTTCCTTATAGAGCCCGCCTCCTCCAACACACACGAACGCGCACATGACCAATGAGGGCACGAGATAAATTTGTGCCCAGATGGAAGGCTGACAGGCAGGTAGGCCATCCAGTTATTTTAGCCAGGCTCATTACGCAGACGTGCGCGCCTCTGTTACTACCTCGTAGTAACGGAGCGTCCACACTACAGCTCCAAAAATAGCTTGGAGCTGGGCGTGTCTGGAGCTTGGGGATTTTATTCAAGCAACACGGCCAACAACCAATCACATGAATCTCCCGCCCCCAACATACAAAGCAAAAACCCCCGGGGATTGTATGGGAGCAATATATATATAAACTCCCCAAACAGGCGAAAACCTACCAGTTTCCCCCACTGTCTCTGCCACCTCCCTCCATGCCTGGTTCCTCCGGTTTGTATCCCGGGAGGTGAAGAGGGTCTGGTCATACAAAACCGGGTGATTCGCTACGGCGATAGTTAGTTTCTCCTCCGACTTTTTTTGAAATATAGAAATGAACGGCGGGATATCTCTCCCAGCTTAGACGCGGTTTGATTGGCTACAGCTTCAACTGTCAGATTTTGGGAAACGGGATTTGATTGGCTGGCGCTGGCTACTCCGGCGTCCAGGCGACCAGAAGTTGAACAATGTTCAACTTCTGGTCGCCTGGGACGCCTGAGACGCCTCGCTCTGCTACCCACAATTCAGTTCGGCGAAAAAGCGCGGCTACGTGACGTCACCCCATTGAAAGTGAATGGGCAGCTTGGAGCTGCTTGGAGCTTTCGACGCTATCGACGCTGTAGTGTAGACGGGCCGTAACACAATAGCGACCGGCGGCACATCTGCGGCTTATTATACATCCATGACCTGCGGTTGTACCGCTTGTAATTAGGTTCAACTACAAAAACTTCGGCACCAACAAAAGGAGCGCACACTGCAAAGTCTGCAATATCAAAATCAAGGATGCTGGCGCAACAACGAATTTCATCAGGCACTTGAAAACTCACCCGGAGAGGTCAGTCACATTAACGCATGGACGGTTAGCAAACATGTTTAGCTCAGCATCAGCTATGTAATGTTAACTTAGCTTGCTACTAGCTTTGTATTTGTATTACTGATTTCTGATTCTGAAGTGTTTTGCTTATAAGTTGTTTGCATTTAGCTAAAGTGTGATGTTTGTCCTCATATTGCAATAGCCTGTTTAAAGTGATCATAAAACAAACAACTAATCAGTACTGATACTGTATGCTAATAGATATAGGAGTGATAATAACACAGTAAATGCTTTGAATTTCTTAGATATAGCTGAGCAGTATTCTTATCAGACTGGATAGCAGCAGACAATAGAAGGCTTATTACAACCAGAAGAGACATGAGACTTTTATTTTTTAGAGACGTGAGACTTGACTTGGACTCGTGACCAAAGACTTGAGACTTGATCAAGTCTCACCCCACAAAGACTTGAGACTTGACTTGGACTCGTGACCAAAGACTTGAGACTTGATCAAGTCTCACCCCACGAAGACTTGAGACTTGACTTGGACTCGTGACCAAAGACTTGAGACTTGACTTGGACTTGCAAAAAAAGACTTGTGAACATCTCTGGTCCCTTGCATCAGTACACCAAGCCCACCGTTACGAACCTTGGTATTAAAATGGACCGTGAACTCAAACTTGAGTCAGATTAAGACGGTGGTAAAAACGAGCTTTTATCACCTGAGACAACTAGCGAAAGTAAAACATTTTCTCTCCAGACAGCAGTTTGAGACAGTTTTTTGTTTTTACTTGTACTTGTTTTATGGTGTGTGAGCTGAGCTGTGTTTTATCTATTTGCCTGTACAGCACTTTGGTCTGGAGGTTTAAAGTGCTTTATAAATAAAGTTGTATTGTATTGTATTGTATAAGAAGAAGAAGAAGAAGAAGAAGAAGAAGAAGAAGAAGAAGAAGAAGAAGAAGAAGAAGAAGAAGAAGAAGAAGAAGAAGAAGAAGAAGAAGAAGAAGAAGAAGAAGAAGAAGAAGAAGAAGAAGAAGAAGAAGTGACGTCAGCGGCTTCATTTGCCTAATCCTCCCCCAGGGACTTATTCCGGTGTGAACGCGATCTGTACTTAGTTCATGAGAACTAAAGAGTTCTCATGAACTAAGTTCTGATGAACCTTTGTGGGAAAAGTACTGCGAATGCGCCTATTGACATCAAAGTGGGCTTGAGCCCCTGCCCTGTTTCTTCCTCCAGAGAAAGTGCCCTTTTCCCCCCCTTTTTCTTTATTTTTATAAATGAATATATATATATATCTACTGCTGTTTGTGCAGTTTCCCTTTCCAAAAATGTATTGATTGAATACAAAATATCAGGTTTCGGGAGATTAGACTGTGAAGTTCCGTAGCTCTTCCTCCCTCCACGTCTCCCGCACAGCAGTGCGGACATCGGCAGTCACTTCAGACAGACAGGTAGCAGCACCTCCCACTTTACTATCCCATGTTATGCCGGCTTTTCTTGGCTTATTTTGAAGGTGAGCGGTGATGAACAAATTACTAAACTGCCAGTGCCTCGAGTTTACAGCTAATTAGCTAAAAGACAATACAAAATATAGTTAACTAAGGTAGGCTAGCGAATGGATAAGTTAGCTCAAGGTTTAGCTAAGGCAATTTATCATGGGCATACAGGCTAATGTACTGTACTTAAGGGGAGACACTTAAAGTGAATACAGTAAAATGTGTATCTAATAACTTCATCGCAATCGCCACATTGATATGCAAATTAGGCGTAAACTAGGCCTAATTAAAATGCGCTAATTTGCATGCAGTTACCATTGCAGGTGAAAAGGATAAAACAAAAAAACATATCACCTCACAACTTCCCCAGATAGTTAGGCTATATACGTCAAGTCAGATTAGCTTTAAATCTATCGATGAATTCAGACATGGTAGTAAAATGAACACCATTTATATGTGTTTCTTGGAAGTTTTATTTCCATTAGAGTGAAAGAAAACATGGAAGCAAAATAGACCAAAATAACAAGTTCATGAAAAAAACGATCTTTTGCCTGTAATGTCCTTAAACAGTAACTTCATAATTTTGATTGTTGTTTGTAATATAAAAGTCAGCCGAATTAGTGTTGATACTGCAAGGAGACGTATTGTGCGAAGAGAAATTGAAGATGTTGTTTAATTGCCGATATATGTATGATCCACGTCACGTATTCAGTTTCGGCGCCATTTCTTCCAGTTTGTCCGAAGGTCTTCTCATCAGGGCTCTCTAAATAAAGAACTACGGCAGGTGTGTAATATTTAATGCAGCAGAACCGTGTATTACAATGCCGTTATGTGATGACTTTCAAAGAGAAAAGCAAGCACACATACATTAAAGTATTATTTTCTTTAAAAAAAAAGTTTTTCGGATTTCATATCACATAAACACCATATCCCAACGTGCATTGTGGCTAAACAATCCAATCACCGAGCTTAAACCATAGCTGAGGATCTTGGGTAATCAGTTCAGTGGGTGTGTATCTGTTTCCGGTTATTTTTATTTTGAAATGCAGTTTGACGGACGCCAAAAAAGCCAGAGATTATAGAATTATACGATTTAAAATAAAAACAATAATCGTGGCTTGATATTGAGTAAGAACATGTTTTTATGAACCACACAGCTTCCGGTCTTCCACGACCCGACAGGACAAAAAGACGTGTTGCAGGCACGAAACACAGTACCAATAGAAATACATTGCATTTAAAATCGTTCTGTGTGACACAAAAAAAAGGGGGAATCAATAGATTAAATGTTGTGACTATAACACGAAATGCCATGAGACTGGGTTGGCTTACAATGACAGCATGGTGACACACACACACACACACACACACACACACACACACACACACACACACACACACACACACACACACACACACACACACACACACACACACACACACACACACACACACACACACACACACACACACACACACACACACACACACACACACACACACACACACACACACACACACACACACACACACACACACGTACCATGTATACATCACTTCAGGGGACATTACATTGACTTACATGCATTTCCTGGAGACTTATCCTAACCTTAACCTTAACCAACACATGCCTAACCCTAACCCTAACCAAGTCTTCACCCTAAAATGAATGATTCCCCTCATAGGGACCTCCATTTTGTCCCCATAAGGGAGGCGAGTCCCCACACTATGTATACAGATTTAGGTCCCCACAAGTATAGTAATGCTAGACCACACACACACACACACACACACACACACACACACACACACACACACACACACACACACACACACACACACACACACACACACACACACACACACACACACACACACACACACACACACACACACACACACACACACACACACACACACACACACACACACACACACACTTTCTTTGTGTTAAATGGTCAGTCACTTGAGCACTGTTACGTAAAACATGCTTCCCTTTCAGACACTGAAGAAAGAAATCCCTCCGTTTACAGAAACAAACCCATCCATCATGTTTCAGCCTGAAGAAACACTTTCCGACATCATCAGAGGTTGTAGTGAGCACACGGCTCAGTGACCTCTGACCTGGCCTGGTGTGACTGACAGAGCTCCTGCCTGACAGAAGTCCTGCTCCGCCTCTTCAAACCATTTCTTCTCTGCCTGTTTGTTTCCTTCCTCAGCATTCATGTCAAAACAAACACAACAACCCAACACAAACCCCCTACACACACAAACATGCAGACAAACACGACCACTACCTGTACCTCAGCCTTAGGCTTTCCTGCTGCGGGTATTTGCATCACAATCAGCCCCAGGACCCTGGTGGTCTATTGACGGGGAAATGGGCCTGTTAAGAGGAAATTGTGTTTTATTAACAACAACAAACGGATCAATATAAGTGACTTTCAGGATCCCACCTTTTACCTTCAGTTGTGGCAGACTGGTCTCCTGCCTCTAGATATTATAGATATTTAATTTGAAGGAACAATAATGTGAAATAAAGTAGCATGGAGTTCTTAATGGCAAACAGAAGTTTGTTTGACAGTGATACAGGCTGAATCCAAATGTCCACATCTCCTAGCACTTTCAGATTTTCAGATCGTGCAGGAATTTGATATTAAAGACTTTGTGCCAAGGGCTTTTTAAATTCACAATTCATCAAGTCCACATGAAGCCTGACTTTCTGCAGACGTATTGCTTCTGCCCAGAGTGAAGAACCAAATCCCAAACTTCCAGCAAGTATCCTAATTGTGGCAAAGATATTTGGCACAAATATGTGGCCACGCGATCGACATGTTGCTCCAGATTGAAATATCTCAACAAAAATCTGATTTTTTTTCCCAAGAAATTACATTTGTAAATAAATGTATGGTTTGATAATGACCAAGTTTAACTTTGATGATTCATTAATTTAACTTGTAGCGCTATTATCAGGTCCAAAATTATAAATTTGCCTTAAACTTTTAGTTTGTGACCAAATGCAAAACTATGCCATTCTCTTTAACCTGAGTTGAACTTTGTGTTAAGAGTTTATAAGCAAATGTTAGCATGCTATCAACTAAGGTTGTGAGCAGGGTAAACATTTAACAAGCTAAATACCAAGAGATCATATTTTAACTTAGCTGTTTTATTATCTGAATGATGTACCATGTCCGGTTAATCAGGTTGGACACAGCAGATAATTGTTGGTATTTATTAGCTTAAAATGTGCTAATAAGCTGGCTACTTGTAAAACAATATGGTCGTAGACCTCTCTCAAATCCAACTCAAGGCTCGCATTTCAAGTTTTCTAATGAAGCTATAAACAACTGACCTGCTCGGGGCAGAGGAAGTCTCGGTTTATATCCGCTCGCTAAACCAAAACCCCAGAAATATAGCCCCTTGCCTCAAGATGCTAATTATGGTCAGACTGATAGCCGATTAGTTCCAAGATTTCAGTATCCTACCAATATCTGCACTATTTGCAAGGTCAGAAAGTGCACAAAAGCCAGTTGTAAAATAAAATCTGAGCCATGGCATGCTAGGTGAGTTGGAGCTAACGAAATACTACTCTTGGATTCAGATTGACATGGAGATGGCATGGGGGGGAATTAATAAACCAGATTGAAATGCTCAACTCTGAAAAAGCCCTGCACTGTTTCTCCCAGGAGAGCAACCAAGCAAAAGGAATATCTGATAAAAACAGAGGAGATACAGGCAAAGAAACTTTGTAAATTATTGAGGCATTTTGTGGTTGTAGTGCGGGTAGTTTCATGTGGGAGACCTCATGAATGAAAGCGTATATGCAGTACTGTAGTAGCACATGTGCTGTGATACTGAAGGTGTGCCTTGGAGTTAACATTGTCTGAGTCAAATTCAAATCCCTCATAATCCAGTCAGAACTCGATTTTTTTCCCCATATCCAAAGCCTTGCTCGTGGCTCAAACACGACAAGATGGAGTTAATGTCAGTCTGTTTGATAATGATCTCTGTCCTGTGATAGTTTAACCGGCACGAAGAGTAAAAGCTTTCATTTCAGATGCTTTGAGTTGTATCTCTGAGGTAGGGTGGCCTTCACATAGTGCCATGTGGAGAGTAATAGAAATTGGTGATGAGTATGTGGTATCCATGGTGACCAGCCCATAGTTAAAGGCAGGGATTCTCTGCCAGCATTGTGTGTGTCTAGACCATGTGAGCGTCTCCAGTTGGGTGAGTCTGGCACGCATCGCTTTCATGTGCTAGATCAGAGCCATGCTAATGTTACTTTCAACAGAACTGTATTAGCAGCACTCAGCTCAGTCTCGCTTTAATTGGAAAGTGCCCATAGCAACCAGTGATTGTGGCAGTGGCGAACCGTCAGGGCCTTCAAGGTATTCAGAGAATACCCTGGAACACTCAGATAAAACAAAGAAAAAAAAATCGATTTAATTATATAAATAAAATGAATAAATGAGAATGGTATCTGTGTTGTTGATCTGTAATATTACAGTGTTACGTTGATTTGTTTGTCCTTCTCGGACCATGCACTACGCATTTCATTGGTTTTGTGTTAGAAAAGAAAGCAACCAATCAGATCTTGTTCTGGGTCTCTGGGTAGAATATCCTTCAACAAGGTATTCTACATCCTTGATCGAATGCCCTGGCCGTTGCACTGAATGAGAGCGCACGTTTGGACTGACAGTTTGATCAACCAGTCAGATATTGATTTGTAGCCAATGGGCGTATTCTTTCAGAGTTCCCCTCGGTTCCAGGGTGCTCTAGAAGGCCCGCTAGTTAACTGGCTCGAGGCAGAGGATCTGGATAAATGCCACGAAGCAATTCATGCCGTCTTATAGTTTTTAACATTGAAATGGCAAGTGCAGCAGGCGAAGATGATGTTGTTGCGGAATAGTTGTGAGTACCTTTCAAAACGACAATTCAGTGAAAAGACGGACATTATAACGGCGGGGGGGGGGGGGGGGTGTGTGTGTGTGTCTACAGAAGGTCCAGTTGTGATAGACACGGTTCACCACTGGATTGTGGATAACACTATTGGCTTTCTTATTTGTTTGTAAAAGCAATGGCAAAATCAGCAGGTCTTAAGAAACCAAATTGAGAAATTACAGCTTGCTGACTTCATCTGCAACTACAAATGACCCTGGCAAGAAAACCTTTGTCTTATTTAGGAATGCTAATGTGTGAGAAGCACCACAGTTGTTTTCTTTTTAAATAATATAGACCTATTTACTTTTGAGCAGCTTCCTCTTTACTGAGTCAAGAATTGTTACACCGTGTTAGCCCACAGCAATTCAAAGAAGTATACAGCTCCAGTAACGCTGCTTCTATAGGGATGCACTAAATAAAATGTGATTTTTTTAATGACATATTGAAATACACATATATGTGGTATGTGTTGTTTTTACATCCAATTTCCCAAAACTTGTTTGGCATACAATAAACTGGACAAATATTACGATCTGACCTGACGAACGCAATGAGACTTTATCCGTTCAGGACACCTGAAGCGCATCCTCATGTAGGGCTCCGAGACCTTGACATGTCATGATGATGAAGGTACAAAATGACTCCCTGAAGATTTACCCAACATCCCAGATATGGCAACATCCCACGTCTCATAAACGCCTAATTCAATGGCGGACTAGATTGCTGGACACTGTTTCTCCACCAAATGTGAACTCATGTCAGATCTTATCCTATGGAAGCCTTTGAGGGGTCCTTGTGGCGACCAGAGATGCTGGAAGACTATAGTGCAGGATCTCTTGACTTTGGGTCAGATTGCACGATGATGATATTGTTTGCCACAGGGTTTATTTACTACAATAATCCAATCAAAACGGAAAAATCACGTTGTGTTGAGGGAACAAGGGGCGATTCTAGCTATAGCAAGGTAACCCTGTGCATTTCATGTGGCAAAATCGCACAAAAGAATAAACCCAGTTGTATATATATTAGGGCCGGGACTTTAACGCGTTAATTAAGATGAATTAATTACACAAAAATTAACGCGTTAAAAAAATTACCGCATTTTAATCGCACTTTAATCGCACTTATTTTTGCACAGCGGAACGTTTCTCACTGGATGAGTTTCAGGCGTACCGATTATACTGGAGCACCAACTAACGTTCATGACTTCAGCATGGGACTTCAAACAACAACAAAACACGGTGAACAATAGTCAAGCATGAACGAACAAGCTGATGAGACCGCTTTGGTCGGCCCCGTGGATGGGACATTTTGTTTTAAAAAACGGACGGATGGAAGCGTCGATAAGAGCACGGTTGTGTGCAAATTATGCAAAAAAGAATTTGCATATCACCGCAGCACATCAAGCCTAAAGTATCACCTAAATGCAAAGCATGTAGCAGCTAGCATGTAGCGTGGACGTTAGCCCGACTCCGAGTGCAAGGAACCACACCCTGACCCAACCCACACTCAACCAGATGACTGGTTTCAGGGCCAGGAAAAGTAAGTCCACGTCTGAGAAAATAACCCTGGCTCCCTGGCTCACTGGACTGCACTCGACTGTGGAAATTGCTTCTCACTGTTCTCAGGTCAAATATGTATATTTGATTAAAAATGCGATTAATTTCGATTAATTAATCACAAAGCCTCTAATGAATTAGATTAATTTTTTTAATCGATTCCCGGCTCTAATATATATATATATATAAGATACGCATCAGTCGACTAGGAGGGACCTGGGAGGGGCTTTTGAGGCTCTGATAAGCATTTACCACCTGTTCCCAAGAGCCCTATGATCCTGGCATTTGATAGCAACTCAATCAACATGGCATTGCTGGTATTTGGCAGCGTTATCGAGTGACGGATAATTACCTCATTGTCCTGCATCCATGTCCTGCCACCGCTCAATACCAGAGCTGGGCTGGAATCAGCAAGCGAGCGGCGACCCTTAATGAAATACTGTATTCTAATCCAAGCAGGTATCTCATTAGCTCTCCGGCTGTGCGGTATCAGGAGCAGGTGGGCAGCCTGGTTGCAGATGCTGACTGACGTACCCTTTCATCTCAGGCCCAGACCTGCTCTTTCTTTCACGGGACCCAGCCTCACATAATGAGAGCTGCAGAAAAATAGATGAGGGGGGACTACATTATGTCTCCACCATGGTGACACATGTCACCTGGCTGCCCATGGATGAGATCACCACCAATAAGTAGAAGGTGGCTTTTGATTAACTCTTTGTTTGGTTAAGCACATGGAAAAGGTCTTCTCACGTGTGCAATTTGGCCACCGAAAGAAATATAGAAACGCTACGGAAACAATTCAAGTCTGGGGACAGTATAACATTTATTATTTGATTCTGAAAACGTAAGAAATGCTATAAATAATTGTTTAAAACGTGAAAAGACTGTGAAGCTCATAGTACCGAACTGTGGTGCCAGGCTGGTAACTTGTTTATACGATGTTTCTGTTTAGTAATATTTGGGAGGGTCTGAAATCATGGCTTGGTGACGCACTACAGCAGGGGTGTCAAACTAAAGGCCCGGGGGCCAAATCCGGCCCGCGACTTCATTTCATGTGGCCCCACAAGAGCTTGCAAATAATATAATAAGTTTATTATACGGTTACATGCCGCTTTACAGAAGCACATTGCCCATAAACTACATGTCCCACAATGCATCTCAATGCACTTTTTTTTCAAAATGTCACTTTTTTGTTTTTCCAGAATTTGGCTTTTCTTTTTAAATCATTTTGTGACATTCTCACTGAAGAGACTTGCAATTGTTTGCCCAGACTTCTGCTTTCAGATGTATTTAATTATGAAGTTATTACCCTATCCCATAATAAACCAATGCAGAGGCAATAATGTAATATAATACATTATTTAATATTAAATATTTATATATTTATTCTTATATAGTCTTATATATAAAACCGGCCCTTTGAGTGCAACCATGATGCTAATGTGGCCCGAGTTGAAATTGAGTTTGACACCCCTGCACTAGAGCCATGCTTAGTATAACGCTTCCCTAACACTATAGAGTGCATTTGGCTGGTTCTACCACTCAATGAAAAGTCCATCAAAACAACTATAAACCAATCCATCGTGTGGTGTACTGGCCATCTGGCATAGCGTGACCTGGTTACATGTAACGTAAAAAATCAGTTCAAATGTTTCCAGCCAACAAGCCCGGACTGTTCCCTGCTGTTGGGACTGTAAAACTGTGAATATTATTTGTTTTGAGTGTCACCCCCGACCCCTGAAATGACTCGCCTCACTGTACTATTTGATCAAGGACATCCGACTTCATTAAAAGCCTCGAAGAGCTGCAAACTGAAACATCAATTGTTTAAGTTAGTATAGGGCCACGACTCTGAGGTACAACGTCTGCTCGTAGAGCAAAAGTACCGGGCAATATTGAGATGTCAAACAAACAATGTTTAATTTACTGTGCATATGTATTTGCACAGTGAAGTGTTGTTTTTGGCGCCATCAGTAGACACACCTCACAGTGTTTAAGAGCAGCAATACTTGCTTACATTTTTTTACTAATATTCAATTACGGCGATGGTTAAATACACCGTTTTCATTTGTATGACACACTCATAAATGTGCTTAAATCAGACTTCAATGATGTTAGAACAGGGGTGTCAAACTCAAGGCCGGGGGCCCACATTCGGCCCGCGACTTCATTTTATGTGGCCCCACAAGAGCTTGCAAAGAATATAATATGTTTATTATACGGTTACATGCTACAGAAGCACGTTGCCCATAAACTACATGTCCCACAATGCATCTCAAATATGACTTCTTTCTCAGAATTTGCCTTTTTTTATTCAAAATATGCATTTTTTCATAGAATTCCTTTTTCTCAGAATTAGATTTTTATTTCAAAATGTCACTTCTATTTCTTTTTTCTCCAGAATTTGGCTTTTCTTTTTAAATCATTTTGGGACATACGCACTGAAGAGACTTGCAATTATTTGCCCTAGACTTCTGCTTTCAGACGTAGTTAATTATGAAGTTATTACCCTATCCGATGATAATCCAATGCAGAGGCAATGATGTAATATAATACATTATTTTATATATATGATATATTTATATATGTATTTTTATATAGTCTTAATGTTACAACCGGCCCTTTGAGTGCAACCATAATGCTGATGTGGCCCGCGATGAAATTGAGTTTGACACCCCTGTGTTAGAACAAGGACGAAGTGAATTGCATTGATCTAAAATTGATTTATGAAAGTGCTAAACCGCTGCTTGTCATAGGACGATTCACCGTATCTGGGGCAGTCCAGTGTTGTGACCTATCACACACATTCACACACACAGACTGACATGCTTTCCCACACACTGACCTCATGTTTGGCACACATGTTACAGTGTTTTATCTCAGCGTCTGTAAGCCAGGAGACAGCTGTGGAGCAGCAGCGGCTCTGTCACACAGCGGGACAGTAACATGGACGACCGACAAGAAGCTCCACACAAACCATAAAGTAGACACGACAGGTTTAATCTCACCTCTACAGATCCACTCTCACCTCTGCTTCAGCATCTGCACCATCTTCGGTTTATCCAAACAGCAGTGAAATGTAACTCGAAACTTTACAAATGCATTAAAAAAAATAAACCTGTTTACATTCAGTGTATCATATATTTGTGAATAAATTGACTTTGATAATAGTATCACACATTCTTATTTTTTTAAATAAAAATATATCTCGAAAAATACAACTTCAACTATAATTGATATAATAATTAAAATGTTTATTAAATACATTTGTTTAATTTTTCTAAAACGTTGAAAAGAGGCTATCAAAAATTACCGGACCTGACAAGTTTTTATTTTTTATCCAACGGTACAATGTATATGATGACTTTACTTATTTTAATTGTGTTAAATGGTTCTGTAGGGAGATTGGTGAGTTATAGCTTAACGAAAAAAGAAAACGATATAAAAGATATTCTTTCCAGCAGCGATTAATCAGATTAACAAGTTTTATCAACATTACACAAATACCATCACAACCCTATTGAACTATTCAACTTATTTCAGTGCTTTAGGTGGTTAGTGATAATTGGAGCCTAAACTAAATTTAAACCTTATTGTGGACGCGCAGACAAGCTGTCTCTGCCGGTTAATCTCTTGTTACACTTATTGCTATATCTCAAAACTGTTACGGGTTGTGGATGTGTATTTTCTAATTGTAGTAATCTTTATTTTGAAAATATGTGTATGCTCTTTACTTGCTGGAACAAATGTATATTTCGATTCTGTGACGAATTAAAGTAATCTGATTAAGATTGTGATTCTGATCCCAGATACTTGACTCTAAACTCTGACATGTATTTCAACACAATGTCAGAGTAGGTCATATCAAAAAGGCGTTAACAGTATTAGCATTAACCTCTGGAGTGCGCTCAGCAATCTGACGCCAGAACAGACACTTCTCTCTGACCTCTCTCTTGAAGCCGCTCTGTAATTACTCTGACCTGCGAAGGCTGACTGGCTGTCCCCTTCACACTTCAAACGAGAGCGTCCCTCACACACTCACACTGCAGATGAATACAGCTGTTACGATATCATCTGAGGGTGAACAGCTCCCAGAGGTCAAATTCCTACTTTTCAGTAGACTTTGTGAGCATATTCTGTCTCTCCAGCAACACAATGAAAGTCATGTATCATCCATTTAAGAGGTTAAAGAGTGCAGATGTGCTATAGTGTGTAGTGTGCTGGTACACACTGATGTGAACACAAATCTGGGTACCACAAGTAGCAAACACTAACTTTACTGCAACAACACTAAAATGAACACTGAAATTAAAGTATTAAAATGTATTTAGAATGAATAAACTACAGCCTAATTATGATATGTTTACATTGTAATTGACAGTAGCCCCTGTAACGCATTGACCACATCCCAGTAGCAGCATGGCAGTCACTGATAAAGTGCTGTATTACCGTCAAGCCTCCATTATCAAAGTAGCTGAGCGCCGTGTGGAGCAGCAGACACTCGCTTGGCCTCCAGCCATTTCCAAATGCGTTGCACATGGCTTTGTACCACAGTGCAAAGCTGTCTAAAAACACAATAATACATTTCTTTAAACTTGTATTATCTGGTTGGCGATGCAAAATAGGATGCTATGTGCACATGTTTGCTATTGCACAATGTGCTGTTATTAAATCCACTACACCCCGCTGGAAGCTTTGGAAATAGCTCATTTACATACAATCTGAATAAGAATGCACCGCTCAGTTTCCCTGCAGCTCTCCCACCAGCTTTCTCACAGTGCTCGCATGCAGACAATTATGGCTTTGGTCAACACTGAAAAATCCCATTTCTCATGCTCGTGTGTCTGTTATTTAATTTGCTGTGTTCATTAAATCAGTTATGGATCCATATCGTAGTTTGTATCGTCAGGATTTGCCATTCTCTAAACAAGGGATTCACACAAAGGAGAGCTGGCACATTACACTTGTTTCTCGCACATGTGCATATTTCTTGTTCTCTATTGAGCAAACCCTCGTTGTATTAAAGTCAGAAAACAGATCCATGAGTTGTACTACTTCTATGTATTTTTTAGTATCTGCGTGTGTTATATACGTTTTTGTGCATGTGACAGTGACATCACTAAGTAACGCTAGCTCTTCTATTGGCTAGCCCTCCAACACATGGTACGTGACATTGGCGTGTGAGAAAAATGAAGACCTTGTTGAACATTAAAGCATGTAAGCATCTCACGGAAGAGGCACAACAAACCCACCTCTTCAACTCTGTATCCATAAGCCCCCCCCCTCTCAATCAACTTCCTCCTGACTGCTTTTCTGTTGTGTTTTGTTTCTGTTTGGCTTTGTCTTTGTTTTGTTTGTCTACCCTCCCTCCCAAATGTAAAGCGTCTTTGGGTTCAGAAAAGCGCTATAGATAATTAATATATTATTATTATTATACCAATAAGAACCTTGAAAAAGTGCATAATATGTCACAGGTTTAAAGTGTACCTGCGCTAAAACTTAAAAATATCAAAAATGATTATACAATCAAATGAAAACAAAGTATTATAAAAGTGAAATCATTCTCATGTTTTCTTATCCAAATACATTTGTTTCTAAATCAATCATTCTGCTTACTAAGGTAGCAGAGTTAAAACACTTTGATACATCCAATGTCTTCGTTCCCCTCACACACTGAGAAAACAAAGTGAGAGTTACTGAAACGTCAAGCCTCGTGGGAGTTGACCGCCAGCGTCCTCCTCCCAGATCGTCCATTCTTCATCAGCTGGTTGATTATCCCAACAAGCCTCAACCATGTCTACTCTGGTTTATGACAGCCCGTTACCACCAGGCTTAACATGAGCCTTGTTCAAAGCAGAGAGGATGAGAGGGCAATTAAAACGAACATCCTGATGTCATCATTGTTTGGCAGAGGGCACCAACTAATACTGCCCCATTGAATCCTCTCATCACCCATATGCCTGGGGCAATTAGAAGCAACACTTGTTCCACGAGGGAAGTCACACAGGGTACGTCCGAACGTATTGGAAAGTATTGGAAAGTATTGGAAATAGGGATGTCCCGATCACCTTTTTTTGCTCCCGATCCGATTCCGATCATTTGATTTTGACAATCTGCCGATACCGATTTTTCCCGATCCGATCTTTATGCAATGAGAAAAAAAAGATAACAGATAATGGCTGGTCATCCAACGCAATGAATTCAGCTATCTTGGCTGTTGTTTTTTTTGGCCTTTTCACTGTTCTGGGGCAGTTTCTCTTTCCTTTTAAAAGTCTCTGAAAGTGTCGGTTGTGTCAGTGCCGTTCTCAGAGTGGCCGCTGTGTACTCGCCGTGTTGTTGTTGGTTTCTCAGGCGGCGTGTTAGATTGGTCGTGTTGAACGTAGCTCTGTTCTTTCCATCACGCGGAACATCTGCCTTGCAAACATTGCATCTGGCTGTTACACTGCCTTCGCTTTCAATTTTATAATACTTCCAAACTCCTGACATTTTCTCTGTCCCGACTCCCGAGTCACCAGCTGAACGTAGCCTCGCGTTAGCTTACTGCTACTATTAGACACTGCGCCCACTCTGTTGCCAGATTTGAGAGAAATAAGTAACCAGGTCTATGAAAGCAAGCCCAAAAGAAGCAACACATACATGATGTTGTGTCATTTTAAACCAAAACTAAGGCCTCAGGATGACTTTAAGACGTGAACATGGTCATTTTAGTTTTGTAACAATAAATTTAAAAAAAAAAAATTATAAAAAAAAATCCCGATATTCCCGATCTTTTGAAAATCACGTGATCGGCTCCGATCCCCGATCACGTGATCGGATCGGGACATCTCTAATTGGAAAGTATTGGAAGACTTGTTTTGAGGAAATAGTGTGGGTATCAGGGGTTGGCTGAAATGTGTGGTTGGTCTTAAGAGTGAAATATCCAATAAAAGATAATATCTCAGGACAGGAATACCACTCTCCTCAATGGGAGGCCTGGTTATAACTCACTGTCTTCAGTTAAAATACCTGTTGTCATTCTGTAATAAAATGTAGTGACTTTTCTTGTAATTTGTAGAGACCTTGAACTCAGCTTGGAAGCATCATCAGATACAGATGTTGTGGCTGTGAAATAATGAGCAACACGTACAATCGTGTTTGCAGAGAATTGGCAATTTGTCAAAGTATCAGGGAGTTTCTGTTGATACCAACCATCTTGTGTAATGCGCCAGTGTACAATCTAGCCAAAGAATTCGATCACCTTGACCCAAACATGAATAAATAAATAGTGGGAGTCACAGCTAAGGGTCACGTTAAAGGTCAGAGACTAAAGAGTAGTTGAGTCAGACCAAGCCGCAGTGCTGAAAGGAGGTGCCTTGTTTTCAGGACCGTAAGTGACAACATCTCAGCATCACTTTGGCTGATGTACAACAGGGTCTGCAGCAGAAAGACCCTGGCTGTGTCGCGGTTTCCTTCTCGCTGATTGTTGCAGCACCCTTGACCTCTATCTTTCAAAGCTCCAAGTAGGTGAGTCCATTAGTCCTTAAATACGAGGAGTTAAAGGACAAGATAAGGAAGGAGAGAAGAAGGATGGAAAGTACTTAAAATGGTTTTAATGGTTTTGATGTTTCTGTGGGATTAAACAAAAAGAAAAATAGAAGAGTATTGCTTAACATATTCTTGATGTAAATTAATACACAACATATACACATCATTATATTGTTTTTACTGTATATTTCTATTGAACACAATCGTCGAGAGGTAAATTAAGGTAATACACCCAATCAGGGGCGCCGTAAGGGGGTGAAAAGTTAGGATGATTCTAAGGGCCCGTGACTGACAGGGGCCCCAAAAAATGTAAGAACATTAAGAAAAAATGTTTAAGTAACCTTTCATCAATCATCAATAATTAACATTAATATAACGGCATATTGATGATGTATTCACTAAACTTATGATTCATTTAACTTATTTTCTTCCAAAAGTTAATTATCCAAAGCATCGAACACCCCCCTCTATTTACATGTAATGGTTTGGCCCTGCCTCCAAACGGGTGTGGTTAGCATTGTGCTTGGTTGGCGTGGCCTGGGTCTGGTGGTGGGGCCCAATGTGATATCTTTTCATGGGGCCCAAAATCCCTGGCGGCGCCCCTGCACCCAATGTATGCCAACATAGGGTTAGGGTTAATATATATAAAATAAGGAGCGGTGTTAGTCAATGTGACATCAGCTAATGGTTTGTGGACTATGGTTTTGAAGCCTTGGGTTTGCCATTTTGGCTGTCTCCATTATTTATTTTTTTAACAAGCTCAATTGCCCAGTATCTGGGCTGCAGTCGGATAGTTTAAAAACCAGCTCCTAAGTTCTAACCCTATCGTCTATTCCTTGACCTCTGAGTGAAACGTCACGGGGTTAAGGGATAGTGGATAGGAGAATTAAAAAGGACTTAGGAGAAGAGACTGCGGTACTTTAGAGAATCCGAATGCACTTTCACTATCCGACGTGTTTATGATGCGCCAGCGGACGTCATTGTGTGCGTCTGCTGCTGTGGGGAAACTATGGAAACCACAGTTTTCTATACAGCGGACTACAACATGGATGTTTAATAAGAACGAGGGACTCATCTAGAGACTCTGCTCCGTGCTCTGATGCTGCTGCTTTGCTTTATGAACGTGGACAACAGAGAAACATATTCTTCATGACCAAAGTTGGGATTGAAATAAAAAAGGAAAGTGAAACGTATGCTCGTCACCCTCTCCCTCCGGTCCACATTAATACAAATGATCCCAATACGTATGATTGTATGAACTAAAGATCTTAAAAATCAATACAGATGTATTTATTATAAACGTTAGTCCTTAACATCTATCTCTGTGTATATCACCATTCAAACGTCTTTTAGAAGTTGAACAAACCCCACACAGCTCAGTAAAGACTGTGAAATGTTGACTTTATTTGATCATTTCAGTAAAAAAGTAACGTTCATATTTCTCTCTTTGATTATAATACTGATGAACGTTCAAAACAAAGCACTTTGGCTACTTACCACCTATGTTTTAAAATGCTTAATAAGCACCGTAACTTTCATGATATCATTTCTCCGTCATAATCGTTTTTTTCCGTGAACGGCCGACTGTTGAGTGACAGCAAATGCTGCGGCTGCAAGGCATTGTGGGGCAGCATTTTCGCTTCTCCTGTCAGTTAGGGAGGTCCAGTGGTTCCTAAGCTAAAGGAGGTTATAAAGGAAGTTTGAAACCTCCTTTCCTATCATTCTCATCATTCTAGAGAATTCGAACGGCACTTATCATGGCTGCCACTGAGGGACTTCCGGGTCATTTCACTCCTTTAGGAAGGTTCCTAAGCTAAATGGACTATTCGACTTCAGCCCTAGTATCTAAGTGACAAGCTGCCAAACGTACTGTGGTTGCCCCATGAAGCAGCTAAAGGTGGAAACTAGGGCTGTGCAATTAATCGTATTTTAAATCGCAGTTACGATTTTGGCCTGCGACAATTACGAAAACAACATCATCGAAAATAACAATTATTTTGCTTTGTTAGGTTGTGACAAATCCATCGTGTGGTGTACTGGCCATCTGGCATAGCGTGACCTGGTTACATGTAACGTAAAAAATCAGTTCAAATGTTTCCAGCCAACAAGCCCGGACTGTTCCCTGATCTAATTAATTTTGGTCTAATTTATTTGTATTTATCATATTTATTTGTATTTATCATATTTATATATATTTAGTAGCCTGTGGAAGTGCGCTCCGAAATATTTTTTATTTATTTAAATGTAAATATAAATGTATCATTTATTTAATTTATTGTTGTATTGGTTTTTCAGTTGAATTATACGTTCAGGGTAATCAACAGTTAAAAAGATACTGTTCAAATTATTATTTGTTTTAAAGGATTTTTTCAAAGTCAATGAATAATCGTGATATCAATTATTGACCCAAATAATCGTGATTATGATTTTTGCTATAATCGCACAGCCCTAGTGGAAACCTTAACAAACCAAGCATGATGGAGGCATTGGACTCAGGTGGCCAATCAACACTTCGGACTCCAAAGGAATATGAATGTTTCTCTGTTTTAAAAATGATGCTCTGTTTTGAAAAACTGATTTATAATTCATAAAAGACATCAACGAATAGTAATTGCCCTGCCGTAGAGCAAGAGAACTAACAGCCGTGTGTAACTGGGATTCTAGGGAGCCATAATGGTGGTGGAGGTTTTTACAAACACCATACATCAAAATGAAAAGGAAAATGAGTTGAAGCAAGCCATTACTCTTCCTTGAAATAAAAGCTTTTACAGGAGTAATCTGATCCTAAGATCCCGTATCTCAATTACGCTTTCCTACTAAATCTTTGCTGATAGAGATGCATTTATGTCCCTGCTTTCCACAGAGGAATCAGAAACAGATGCAGGGAAACACTACCACTGGCAAAACAACACGGCATGATTAGGAAAAGAGGATGAAAGACAATTTACGGGGCCTCAAACCCTACATGAACACTATTCAGGACAGGTAACGTTGTGTGATCTGAAGCAGAGGTCCAACCGCTTCACGCCAGCTAGGCTCTGCGAAGCTTTCAGAAAAGTGAACTCTGAGAAAGTGCCAGGTCACGACGAGGGGAGGGGTGGATAATCAGCCCTGATGGTGAAGGCCTGACGGAGCATTTAGATGAGCCTCCACGTCCTACTTTCATCAGGGAATAAGCATGAACTCGAGCCAGAGCAGCTTTCTGGTTTTTTGCATTTTCGGAAAAGGTGGCGAATTCCTTTTTGGTTTATCGTGTTACAGTGTCGCGGATATCTGCAGGCCGAAGTGTTAAACGTGGCTGAACTTAATGCTAACTGGTTGGCAGTTGAATGCGCTGTGACAGGCCTCGGTCCCTGTTCTGCCGCCCCTCTCCTTCCTTCTCTAAAGGAGACTTGTCAAGCCCAAGAGTCTGGTTAATACACTCTCACCCACTCAAACATACACACACAAAACACAAAACACACAAAGACCTTTTCACTTTCTCTCCGAGGAAACGAAATCATCCACCATCTTCGTCAAACCAGACAAAGCGCCTCGTATACCACCTTGGAAATATTTGCCAAGGCTTACATGTTAGATGTTCCTACTAAATAATGCATGGTTCAATCATGGATAGGTTAATGATGTTCCTAGAACCAACTGAACACCAATACTTTTGAATTGGTGTATTTAACCATCATTTCTATCTTTTATGATATAATTATGCACACTGCAGTTCTTGCTGAGATTAGAACGAGCGAACAGCATTACAAAAGAAACGGAGAGGGCAGAAGATCAAACGGGTTTTAATCAAACTCCTACTTATTTGGGAGAAGGTTTACAATAAGATTCAATTACCTAAAAGGTCTGGTGATATGATTGCTTTGTCTTGAACTTTGTCCAATCTGAATCGAAATAGAGGTAAGGACCAAGCTGTTTAACTGTGAGCCGAACGCTCCGAACTGGGATTTCATAAAACAGAGAAATTAACCGAACGTTCCTGTTCGTACGGTATAAGGGATTATTATCCATATTTATGTGAGCTCACTTTAATCTCCAAATAAAGCAGCCATGATAATCTTACTAAACTGCTTTCAAAAAGAAGTACAATTATATACAAATCTATAAGAAAATGACATAACTACCGTACTTTTCGGACTATAAACCGCGACTTTTTTCCCCATTTTTTTTGTACCGCTAACGGCCACTAGGGAACCTCCTAAATCTATGGATTTTACAGGTGAAATTAACCACCTTTAACCCTATGGGCTCTAGGACCGGTCCGCGCCCGCCACCTCTAAGCGGCGGGCTCCAGCAGGAAAAGCTGGAGGCCGGAAAAGAGTGAGGCAGGTAGCGCGCCAAAGTAAAAGTGGAACCGAGAGACAGAACGAGAGCAAGACAGACGGACAATTTAGCTGCTGCGGCTTATATGCAGGTGCGCTTTATAGTCCGGAAAGTACGGTAAGTTGATTTATTACCTCACTAAACGTGGTAACCATACATGTTTAATCTCAGGGCATTTTAGGGCATGGCTACCGTGTGAAGATCGATTCCACGGTGGGGTCCGGGTTGGGAGCGTTATATATTTTCACTTTCTGTATTGTAATGTTTTTCTGAATAACTTGACTCTGTTGTTTAAATTCTGGTTGCAAAAAAAACAAGGATGGCAAATCCTCCACGTATTATATACAGTCTATACTAGAAATGCTAATTGCTAATAGCACGAGTCAATGAATGCTCCCAGTCGGCCCAGATCAGTCTCCATAACTCAGATGCAGCCGTTGAACTCCAAACGGGGAGCACAGGACTTGTTATCACACCTTTCATCTCTCCCTTCTTATCAGTCAGGCGTGCTTTGAAGGCAAAACAACTCGAGACTGAATCCAAGGCACGCTAGTATATTTAGAATGCTATGCATGCAACGTCCGCTTTCCACTGGTTCACTTACATATTGTACCTGCTGGCAGATGGGGCTGCTCATGCTTCTGGTTTGGATATCCTTTTTTAAATATAGCTTTATTACAGAAACATCAGCTCCCTCTGACAAATTTGAAAAAAAAGCTGTTAGAAACGGGATTACCAGAAGAGACCGTTCTTTAAGGCTAAACCAAAGTTTGGCATACACGGACAACTGACTCATTTCCCCCTGGGTTGGGCTCCTCATGCTAGCAGTGGCTCTGTTGAAATAAATCTGTAATGCTTGTGATATCTTTATGACTGACTGTTTCTTCCACCCTGAAACAAAGAGATTGTGAAAAGCCTATTGGCGGGACCCCCAAAAAGCAGCAGCATTTTGATACACTTCACTGTATTCAATGCAAGACTTCATCATCATTGTGAAAGCAGCACAACACAAGATACCTACGGCCTCTGTATTGCATCATTACACATGTGTTTTGGGAAACGACAGATACAGCTGTGTTGCATTTTCTTCGTTTGGAATCTGCATATTTCCATCGGAAAACATCGGAGATTGTGAACAACAATAATCTCGCTTGGATTGTAGCCACGAGCTAAACTTTAGAAATGTTAATCATAAACAGCGAGGGAATCCAGCCTCCAATGTTACGGGTTCTTGAACCCTTTCAGCCCACACTGAATGGATCTGGCCTCATCCTGAACTTTATTGAAACCAGTTGGTGCTCTTGTGTGGCGGGGATGACCTAGAATATTGATTTCTGCTCTCAATAGCGTTTTAAAACAGGCCAGCAGTCCCTACGGGTTTCATCACCCAAAGTCCTGAAAACACTACAGGGTGTGAAGTTCAGTTACATTTAGATTAGGTTAACCCAAACCATATCCAGCTCTCAGCTATCAGCTCCACTGTTTATGTGTGATATTGCCAGACAAGAATGTCAACATCTTTAGATTACATTCTTTGATAAATCTCACATTTTAAATTGACACTTATATCTGAGATATGTTTAAGGTTATGGAGATATCATGGTGAATGACATGAGGTTGAGATATGGTTAGTTTAGGCAATTTAAACACCAGATTAGGGACGGACACAACTTTACATCACAAGCCAAATGTCTGTTTTGGGGTTCAGGACCTCCTTTGAACACCCATTGGCCTCTTTAAGGTTATGGCAGCAAGACTTCTTGTTCATGGTTTGGGTTTAAATAAGTAGGTGTGTTAACCTTAAAGTAACTTTAGTTCTATCGCTTTGTACAGCTTACTGAATATTGAGAGCAAACTTGTTTTACATCAAAAATCTTGTCTCGTCTCTCTTCTCAAACATGCACGTCATGGCTGCATACATAAAATATTGTGCTAAGAAACGCAAGCTACATTTCACAGGCATTTTAGTTACACCCATGAAGTACTAGCTAGTGCTAGTATTTCACAGGCATTTTAGTTACACCCATGAAGTACTAGCTAGCTAGTGCTAGTATTTCACATCACCAGGACCGCCTTTTTCCACCTCAAAAACATTGCCCGTCTCCGCCCATCACTCTCCTCCTCTGCTGCTGAAACCCTGATTCATGCATTCATCACTTCACGACTCGACTACTGCAATAGCATCCTCTACGCCGGCATACCATCCAACCTCCTCAATAAACTCCAACATATCCAGAACTCTGCTGCCCGCCTCCTCACCCACACACACCACATCACTCCCGTGCTCCAGAACCTCCACTGGCTCCCCGTCCGTCAAAGAATCGACTTCAAAGTCCTCCTCATTACTCACAAAGCCCTCAACAATCAGGCCCCGCCCCCCCTACCTCACAGACCTGCTGCACCACCACGCCCCTTCCCGCTGCCTCCGCTCATCAGAAGCCAACCTCCTATCCATCCCCACCCGCACCAATCCCCGGACCTGGGGGGACAGAGCCTTCTCCGTCGCTGCCCCCTCCCTCTGGAACTCACTCCCCCAACCCATCAGAGACTGCACCGACCTCACCACCTTCAAAACACTCACCTCTTCAATCTGGCTTTTAATGTGTGATTGTTTTTGTCTTATTTGACTTTAACTTTAACTATATATTTATTTGTTGTTCCTTCCTTTTCTTTTCTCTTCACTATATCTGTAAAGCGTCTTTGAGCACCTGTAAAAGCGCTAACAAATTAAATCTATTATTATTATTATTATTTGATCGGGAACACTATAAGATCAGACTTGTACTCTCTTTACAATCATATTACTGCTTAGCTTAGCTTGACTTAGCTTAGCGTGTAAACATAGCTTGTTCATTTAGTTTATTTTCACTTTTATTGACATACCTTCTTTAAAGGTGGGGTAGGTAAGTTTGAGAAACCGGCTCGAGATCGCTAGAATTTGAAAATACACAACCGGAGAAAATCTGCCACTTCCTTACAGAGCCCCTCCTCCAACACACACGAACGCGCACATGACCAATGAGGGCACGAGATAAGTTTGTGCCCTGATGGAAGGCTGACAGGCAGGTAGGCCATTTGTACTTTTTACAGTATTACGGCTTCCACAGATGACATTTTTTTATGGATTTTTTGTCAAAGCACTTCAGATATTCTTTGCTATCGGGATGTTAAGAGCATTCCATGGAATATAACAAAAAGTGTATCTCGAGCCGGTTTCTGAAACTTACCTACCCCACCTTTAAGGAATGTGTCTGGCAAACAACTCTCTGGGGTAACATTGACCAGGGAAGCTGGAGGGTAAACTTTCCAAATCCAATAAAGGACAGGAAAAAGTCAAACGGTCCGTCTACACCAGGGGTGCCCAACCAGTCGATCGACCGGTCGATCGCGGGGAGATTCCCAGTCGATCGCGAGATGTGTCTAAAAATAGAACAACAATATTCAGTTTTATCGTTAATGTTCTATAACATAATCTTCCTGTGCCAGAATAATGCACTTGAACGCATCAAAGCTTTGTGATTGGCCGGCGTGACCCCATGTGTCGGGGCGTGACTTGTGGGCAGTGGGCACTAGTTCGCTGATGTTGTCCGTGTCAACAGGAGTGACAGTCCGCACACACGCAGAAGACCGCAGAAGCAAAAAAGCCCCAAATATATCATTTTCACTCCGAGTGGGAGGATGATTATTTTTGTATCTATTCCAATTCATAGTCCATCTGTCTCATCTGCAATGCGAGCGTGGCTTTATCGAAGAAGGGTAATTTAGGAGCGGCATTTCAAAACAGTGCACAAACGCTACGAGACGGAATTCCCTCCTAATTCTGCCCTAAGCTCCAAAAGGGGAGGGGCCTGAGAGGACAGCTAAATGCACAGCAGTCCATTTTCACCAGGCCCAACAACAAGAGCAAGGCTGCTACCAGAGCATCTTAACGTGTCAGTCACGTTCTTGCGAAACACATGACGTCTTTCAAAGACGGCGAAGTTGTGAAAGAAGCATTCCTGGAGGCTGCTGACGTGCTTTTGGGGGACAGTAAAAATAACAGTACCATTTCAACAGGTTTTCATATAATAAAAACTCAAGTTAGATATCATTATTAATCAGCTGTAAGTTTTAGTTTGTTTGAACTTATTCATTATAAGTATTGTACAAAATGGTATAAGAAGGCAAACATTAAGATCTGTTCTGTTTAAATTGATTATAGTCTATTATCAATTCAGGTTAAGAAACTAGTGTTGCTTGCATCCTATTTTAAAAAGGCATTTATTTTTATACTCTACTAAAATGCAACACAAAAAAAGGGTTTGATTCTATTAATGTTGTCTCTTTTATTGCACTTTGGCAGCAGATTCCTGTGTAGCTTCAGATCTGAGTTGTCTTATTAGTAAGCCTCATTTATACTTTTGTAGCAACACTATTTGTATATAATGGCAAAGAAAGGGTTCAGAGTCTTTTCTTTTTTCCCTGTGTCATATGTGGCAGCACTGTTCAATGCTTCTTGAAAACATTACCCACTGTAGTTTGTGACGTGTGAATAAACTCCAATTCTGTATCAACAACACTGTTGTGTAACTTCAGTTAAATACTTGTATGTGTGTAGATTAGAAAGAGGTAAGATAAAGGATCTGCAGTATTTTATGAAGTATTAAAGGTCAGTTTTATACAAGTAGAAGTGTGTATTTACCTGGTAGTAGGCTGTCAGTAATGGCTACGCCTCTCTATTTGGACTGGTAGATCTCGGCAGACTGGCTACTTTAAAAGTAGCTCTCGGTTCAAAAAAGGTTGGGCACCCCTGGTCTACACACTGATGGCATCCAGGATATGCCATCAGCAATGTTCCCTTTTTGTTTGAACCAGTATGGCCATAACTTGATGTAGAGGTCAGGTTTACTTTGTGACCTTTTAAGCACTCCACTGAACCTCCACACTCATACTCTCCACCCTTACATAAATGCATCGCATGAAGCTGTGCTATGTTTCTGACTGCAGAGACAACCAGACAAAGCATGCCAGGCTTTCTTGGCCCCTTCATCAATAAAACAAACTTCTAGTATTGTGGCCGCCATGGCATCAGAAAACCTACAGTAGACTGAGAGCAGTTCTTACCCAGAACAATTCCTCTCCAGGCAGTTGTGATTGATTGCCCGTGTGTGGAATGCTAATGCTAATGTTTGTACGGAATCTGGTGAATGCAAACAAGCAATCTACTGTACGTCTTAGATTGGCACCTGTGGTCCCAGCTTGTGTGAGCAAACGAACAACAACACATCTCCATCTGAGCCCGTCTCCCGTGTGACTGCTTGATGTTTACACCCATCATGCCCCGTTAATTACCTGCATTTCCCTGGAGCATTCACTTACGCCCCCCGAGTGATAACTGCCATAAAAGAACGGCATGATCGTAAATTGATCTTATCTTGTAATCGCCTTAATTGCCTTGTAATGCTTTGAGGATTACCTGCCTTGTTCCTGGTGATTCTTAATCTCTTGACTTCAAAACAAAAGACAGACAGTATGTAAAACAATGCCTGATATGAAAGAGGGGAGGCTTCACCCCGCTGTGGGTCGAGGCATCTTCACGCAAGTACTCCGCACGGAATAACAAGTGGCTGCTGGGAAAGCCTTTGTTGTGCCACGATGGGGAATAGGGGTATGACTTAGATGCACACGATTGCTTGTGGGCCGTGGCTACACTCAATTTCTGCCGGGGAATTCATAAACCACCATCGCTTTCAGCACAAGCATTAATAATGTCTGCTTACCAAAACCCCAGAAAGAAAACGGTGGTGATATATTTTCAATGAATCGTTGAAATTGATTGATTTTATGCAGAGAATCAGCACATGTATATAACTCTCGTGGTGTATTTGGCTGTGACTGGCTGCGATTATCAAGTGTTGACTCCAGTCTGTCAGACTCTGATGCAGGCACACGGGGACCCGGTCTTATCATTACCGTAAGAATGTGACAAATAGAGATTCGATCGCATGCGCCTTTTGTTTGGATGGTTTTACACTTTTATCACTCTCACATGGAGCCTGTCTGACCAAACCCTCACGCACAGGCTTCAGGCCTCCCGTTCCCTCGCAGCCTCTCCGTTATCTGGCTCTGAAGCCACGACTGTATGTCACACACATGGGTCATATGGCCACGGGGTTTTGCCACATAGTACATCATCTTTACAGCTTACTTTCTGTCCATCTGCTTTTCATCAGACAGCTGTTTGCACAAGATGTTTTACAGACCACGGTAGTATCGGGTCTCCGTTCAAAATCCGCAAACGGATTGTCGCATTACAGATTATCAGGTGAAAATAGAAGTCATATGGAGGCAGTGATTGAAAATGTGTGGTTCATAGGAAACTGCTGATGAGGTGTCGCTTCCGAGCAAGAAAGAACGGTTAAAAGGCGATCGTGAAATGTGGTACTGGAAGTTGAGAGGATGTCAGATGTCTGTTTCTTATTTGCTCATAATACATTAACACACGTGTGCATGGGCTTATTGCTTTGCAGCCATCACTGTAGGCCTCAGATGTGTTACGACAGGGGAAACACGATATGGTGATAACCCAGTTTACAATGTACTACAGTAAACTACAGTATGTATATCCTTTATTAGATTCCACATATTCACAGGCAGCCCAACATTTCACAGTGAATAACAACCTTAGCTAGTCAACCTACGCTTAAAAATAAGTTTGTATGATAATAACATATTTTTATGAATGTCGGATTTTCGTTCGCAGTAAGTAAAAAAAAAAATGCTTACATTTACAACAGGGCGACTGTGGCTGCGAGGGAGTGTGGTCGTCTTTCAACCAGAAGGTTATGGGTTCGATCCCAGCCCGTGCAGTCAACATGTCGATGTATGTTAAGTTACTTAACCCTGAGTTGCTCCCGATGGCCAACGATGTGTGAATGTTAGGTCCTAGAGCAAGTGGTACTGCTCTGTATGAATGGGTGAATGACATGTAGTATGTAAAGCGCTTTGAGGGGTCGTAAAGACTGAATAAAGCGCTATATAAGTACAGTCCATTTACATGCTGCATTGCAGAAACGTTCCTCCCTCATCCCTATCATGACATCGAATCAATCCAGGATAGAGGCAGATGAGAAGTGAATAAATGGTCAATTAATTTGCTAATAGGTATATTTACCAATTTGGATGGGAATTGTGGATTGTGGTAACATCCAGGGATCACAATTAGCATCATTCTCTTGGGACGATGAATGTCTAGACGACAGCAATCGATTTAACAGTGGCTGAGATATTTCACTAATAGCTTGACATGTTAACCTCAAAGGTGTGCTGGTGGAAAATCCTTGGGAGCATGAACTGAACAGCAAGTCAATCCATCCACAGTTATTTCAGTCTGAAGCAATGTGGTGAACCAACCCACATTCCCATCCTCTTGCCTTTCTTTAATGGCAGCATCTTTCACTGTCACTACAATGCCTGACGTTATCATGTTGCGCAGTTATTGTTTACATTATTCCAACGTTAGATAGTAACTCTAAAGCCATTCGTTGACCAACAGCTTGTTTTTCACTTAAACTGTGCGATACATCACAACTTATCTTCACCTGATAGTCTAACGATAATACACCGGGTCACCACAGTTTCATTCTGGTCAGATTCCAGTTAAAACGTCCATTTAAAGGGAACCCATTACAGCCACATCATTGTTCCTGAGATGTGCAACATGCAGCCGTGATAACAGAGCCCTGATAAATCCTGCGCTGATTGAAAACAGTGAACCCTACACCTCTGGTTGTTGTCTGGAAATGGAGAGCCGGAGACTTTGTTTGGCTGACCTTTCCCATCATTAATCAGCCGGGCCAGGCGCGACTCTGCGTGTGTCTGACATGCCGCCCCAAACAACGCCGCGCTACAGTTAAGCCTTCAAATACCACACAGATAATTTCTAATCAATGTTAGCATGCTAATGAGATACGAGTGAGCCAAGAGGTCATTCCTGTCCGAGGTCTGGGTGATGGCTCGCTAACCTCTGTTTCCACTTTATAATCCCTTATCCATGACAGTATTTAGAGGTACTACTTTCTTCTTTTAACAGTAAGGTGCCTTTCTTAGATCAGTGATGTCATGCTACGTCTAATGTTGGCAATGTGAAGACTTTTGATATTGAATACACAGTCAAGAGCTCATCCACTTTTAAAATAGGATTCAGATCATTTGGAAAGTATACCACATCTGATCGGCCAAAGTGTTACTCTGATTCTGCGGTCGCATGTACACCATCTGGTAGCATTTGCTGAAACAGGTCCAGAAAGCACATTAGAAGAGGAAGGTTCTCCTCTTTCTTTGGATTCTTTTCACCGCCATACTTGGAAAGTAACCGTTGACCCCCCCAACCTTACAACGTCATGCATTGCTCTGCATCTGCCCTTGGGCCATCATTGACAGAGTACCCACCATTCCCTGTAACACGAGAGGTGGCGACTTCACCGCGGTAGAAAAGCCGGAGCGCTGAGCTATAAGAGGCGCCCCATGTCACCGAACGGGGGACTGCATGCAGGGAAGGACAGACAGAAGCACGGGGAGACGCCATGGAGATCAGGGCGGCCCTTTCTGAAGGAGGATCTGCCGGCTGCCCGCAAGGAGATTAGGTTTCCCAACAACTTGTTGCCTGGTGCTAAATAAACGCCGGCATGTCGTGTGGAGACACCCGACACCCTGGCTGAAAGGGTTGCTCACCCCGAGTTGTTCACAGCACCCACTTTCTGACCCTCCGTGTGCCCTCTTAACCCCTTCATTCCCCTTCTCTTTGCAACCTCTCATGCCCATTGCTGACCTGCCAAACATTGCTTCCTAACTGGTAGGGCAGCGCCGTCCGTCAAGGATGTTGTTTTTTGTAACAGAAAGGCACTGCATCTCATTCTTGATGATTAGGCATTCAAATACTTTTTAAAGAATTGACTGCAATTCTTATTATTTTTGTTTTTAGTATTTTTTATTTCTATGCCCCCCTTGTTTGAATAAGTTGCAGGTACACCCCATAACCCTGTTCGTGTTTATGTTCTTTCTATATGTTATAGCATGTTTGACGGTCAGTGAGGCCTGCATCTGTATTATCCCCAAATATGTACGTTTGATTTGTGATTTTACTGTTAACTACAGAAGGCTTACAGAGAATATTGTATTATCTATGACTGTAAACATGTGAAAAGCTGAATAAAAAGAGAATTTCAACAAAAAAAAGAATTGACTGCACATGTTCTGCCTGCTGTGCACTAAGCAAACTAGTGACCCTCCTCCCTATAGTGCTGCTTTGCTTCAAGACCCAAGGCACATTCCAGACGGCACATAAAGAGGCGCCTTAGATTCAGAACTCCAAGGATAGACCCTGATATTTTTCTATTGCCAAAACCATTTCACAGAGAAAAGGTCTGCCCACTTCTACAGATCCTACTAACAGGCTTCAGCAGCACAAAGGGAATTTATCATTAAAGAAGCACAATCAATATCTCTCACCCCCTGCATGGTGGAAGCAAAGCGAGGCCCGATAGTGAGGCCCGGTGCTGAGCTCCGAGAGAGAGGGTACCAGAGGAGCTAATTAGAGTGGATGTCGGCTATCTTGTTAGCCCATATCCAGCGGTGCATGGGAATGGTGCTAATGAGGAGTGCTGTACCAACATAGACAGGCTGTTATTGCAACATGGAAGATCACTGCACTTCCTAATCTCATATGCTTGTATAATCATTCAAATAATGCATAATTGATGCTTTAATTCCCTTCTGGAGCTTCGTGTTGGCAAGCGAAGGAATTCTGCCAGCTACATGGACTAAACATGCAAGATCATGTCTGACACCATGGAGGCGCTTCAGAAATGCTCAGAACATTCCTGAGGCATGTAATTTATGCTCTTCTCAGAAACAACATTCATGTATGCATATGAAATTACTTACGAGGGCATATTTTAGATGTAATAAAACAGAATAGCCGTTTACTTCAATCAATCAATCAATGTTTATTTATATAGCCCAATATCGTCTCAGTGGTCTTCACAGTGTGTACAGAATATCAGTATGACAATACGACACCCTCTGTCCTTAGACCCTCTGTCCTTAGACCCTCTGTCCTTAGACCCTCACATCGTACAAGGACAAAACCCACAGTTTAAAGGGACAATGGGAGAAACCTCAGGGAGAGCAACAGAGGAGGGATCCCTCTCCCAGGACGGACATACGTGCAATAGATGCCGTGTGTAAATTCACTGTTCATTTTGTTTGCAGACACAAGAACACGATGTTCCAAAAACACACAATCCAGTCCAGACGTGGCAAGTACTTGATACTAAACTTCTACAAATTGAAAAACCTGCCTCTGAGTGAATCCTTGAGAGCTACCTCCATTGGTGATTAATCTGGTAATTACCAATTAGCCGTGGTAATGGCTTGAATCCAGGCAAGATGCTGTGCCTGTTTTATCTTCATTAGAAAGAAGCGGGCTGGAAGCAGCGAGGCCCGTTTCGACCCCTCTCTCCTGGGATATATCACTTGGCAGCAGGTCAGGCTTCATATCAGACTTAAAGTCATTCCTTTCCCCTCCTTTCTGGTCTTGTTCTTAGAGCACATGCTTTTTACATGCTCTCTTGGGAGAGGTTAAATAGAGGTTCTCCGAAGTTTACATTTCATTAATATGAAAGAACAGTCATAAACCAACATTAGCTGCTATGATCGGTCTAATCAGATGTAAGGTTAATATGATAAAGAGTATATCAGCATATCTTAACCACTCAAAGCTCAGCAGGGAACTGTAATGTCAAATCGTTGCAGGGATGGAAGTACTATAAGTAGCTATTACTCCACTTTAGCTTCTTTTTCTATGGGCTTCAGTTCAATATCACTCCAGTCTGGTTTACAAAAAATAACTTTCCCATACAACAAAACTTTATTATGAATGACCTTTTTGAGGGAAGCATATTTTGTTCCTGTATTGTGTCTTTTATTGACAAATACGTTTCTGATCAAGGTCTGCAGGACGATGCTCTGGACGTATTGCTAAAAAAGACCCCTTTAAATACAGGACTTTTACCCAGGAGATTGCTTTTCGTGTTCCGTGTGAACCCAGAAGTCAACTTTGTTTGAAACAGATGTCTGTGACTTCAATAAGGTTGACACAATTTTAAGCCAAACCACGATCCTTGACTAAACTTTTCCAAGCAGTTTTTGATTTGTTTTAATTTGTTCTGTTTATTGTTGAAAAGGACATTTTGTGTTCATTTTGTGCTTCATATTAGTATTTAGTGTCTCTACATGTTTACATGCTTTAATGTTCAAAAAGCTCTTTATTTCTCTCATACTGCCTGTGCTGCAGCTTCTCTTTTCACCCTCTGTCTGAAACCAGAGCCCAGTCTGCTCTGATTGGTTAGCTGGCCAGTGCTGTTTTAATTAGTCGACTGCTTAGAGATGTCCCGCCCCTTAGCCTAACCCTAACCCTATCTAGTACAATGTGTTGAAGTGCTAGCCAATAGAAGTGCAAGTGTTACATTATGATGTCATTATGTTGTTCAGGCAGGGGGAGTGTGTGGGAGAGAAACTCCCTCTGAGGGAACTTTGGGATTTTAGCCTTTGCAGCAGGCCCGGTTCTACGGGGGTGCATAAGGGTGCATTGCCCCCTCAGTTGAGTCGTTTTGCAAGAAGAAGAAGAAGAAGAAGAAGAAGAAGAAGAAGAAGAAGAAGAAGAAGAAGAAGAAGAAGAAGAAGAAGAAGAAGAAGAAGAAGAAGAAGAAGAAGAAGAAGAAGAAGAAGAAGAAGAAGAAGAAGAAGAAGAAGAAGAAGAAGAAGAAGAAGGAAGAAGAAGAAGAAGAAGAAGAAGAAGAAGAAGAAGAAGAAGAAGAAGAAGAAGAAGAAGAAGAAGAAGAAGAAGAAAGTTGAAATAAAAACAATTGTGGTTGAATAACATTGTCTGCTGCATTTATTTGGTCAATTTAAACGGTAAGTAACGTAATTATGTCAGGTGCGCGTGACCTCTGCCGCTGCACATTCATCATCTGCAAGGTGCTGACACAGCAGTCAGTGATGGACATCAGAAAATGGTTAAAACAACCAGCTCTTATCGCCAGCAGTAACACTGCATCTACTGCAGGTAATAACAGTTCAGATCATGGGGACATTACGTTACCCGCGGCCACTGTCATGGACAGTCCTCCCGCCCGCCTCGCCCACGGAGGCGGAGCAGCCGTCTTCGTTGCCCCAAACACCGCCACCCCTTGGCGGCCCTCAAGTGCAGAGGACCTCTGCAAAACAGAGCCTGCCCAGGTATATTTAAAAAAAGTACCCAACTCGCCTGTACAGTGGGGTAAGGCGCTCATTTTGCAGCTCATGGTTACAAAACAGAGATTGGCTGGAATACTCATGTCAAAAAGATGCCATCTTCTGCTATGCATGTAGACATTTCGGTTCAAGTAAGTCAGATGCCTTCACCACAACTGGCTACAACAACTGGCGCCATGCTCTTATAGGCTACGTGATAAGGGACTGGGAAGGCATAATCAAGCAAAGAGCACATAGATCCATAGATCTCTTAATGTTGCTCTCAAAGTGCACCAGATTGATGCTTTTAACTTCAATATTTAAAAAGAAAAATCTTCGCAGACCCCCCTAGAGCAGTGCTTCTCAAAGTGTGGTCCGCGGACCACTGGTGGTCCGTGAGCGCCCGCTAGTGGTCCGTGAGTATATTGGTAACATTTCACATTTGAAATACATAAATAAATAAAAGTTTTCCGCACTCTCGCGGGAATATTTCCACAATGGAGCGAGCTTAAGTTTAACTTTCGATTGTATGATATAGCCCAGGGCAACACCTTCATCACACATGTTTCCACTTGTTTGTACCATTTTCAGGCGATTTGTAATCGGTTCTAGAAAAACGATGTGTTTTTGGATATATTTGGAGGTCCGCGAGTGTTTTTTTATTTTATTTTATTATAAGTGCCCTAGAGGGTGTTAGGTCCAATCCCCACTTATAAAAATAGCACTTTACTACTGCACCCTCTCTAATCTCAGATGAGTCATTTTGTTCTGGAACCGGGCCTGCTTTGCACAAAAACCTATGACACACTACAGGAAAGGGAACGCACCAAAAAGCATAATAGTGACTTCTTAAAAACTGCAACTTTCAGAGAGAAAGTACGTTTGGAGAATGCGGTTGTGTAGGAACTTTTTTAGGAGACAGGGTTGGCCAGTTCTACAACCCAAGTTAATCACATCCTCCTATAGATTGGTTTTAAACTTCCCCTAATCTTAAAAAACTGGAATGCTCTGTATCGCAGCACCTTTTCATCGCGACCTCTCAAATTGAAAACACGGAGCCAAAATATCTGCCGCTCTGTCAGCGGACGGTGCACCTCCCTCAGATTCATAGGCTCCTCGACAGGGTAAATATTTACAAATGTGCACTCACTAACATTTGCTGCGGTTTGGGCTCTGCAGCGTGCTGCAGCAGGGGAGATGGAGCACATCGTGAACTCATGGGAACGAACATGGTCTCAGGTTCCATCCGCTCATCGGGAGGCTTCAAATGCCACAAACAACCGGTCCCAGATGTCCGCCATGATGCAATGCAGATGAATTAAAAGCTCAGGGGATATCTCTGATTGTTTAGGGTAAGGAACACATAAGTGGCAGTTGGCAAGATAAACGTAGTAAAACAGATCAGCAGATGGGACTCATGTAAAACATCTGGGGACACAAGCATTTTCCTACACTCGAATGATCAATCCGTGTGGGGTAAATTAGTGAAAAAGCAAATTAAAAAATGTTTCCCAAAATTATACAATTATATTGCTAAATGACTAAATTAATTTATATTATTAGCTATGGCAGGAGGCAAGATATATCCCAGAATCCATTTATTTATCTATATTTCCATGCCAGACGTTGTGTGTTCTGCTATAAAAACAAGACAGTTGTTCCAGAAGGGCTTAAAGCAGGTGTTGAAAACATCTAAATCCTGAAACAAATGTGTGGAAACATCCATCTTCAACCTGTCTGGAACCTGCGCGTTCAGCACACAAATACTCCAGTGTATCCCGACAGGTGCATGAATACACCCCGCTAAAGGCTTCTTCATGCTCTACCCTGGGAACCTCACTGTATCTGCGCACTTCCACCAGAAGCCCAGTCAAATGTTAAGCTTTGATGGAGTGGACACATGGGACGAATGGAAGAAGAGACACCTGCTAGGACACAAGCTACACTGTGTGCTTTGTAGCCATACCATTAAAATGTCTATAAAATCACTCCTTTAAAAAGAGCCATACCAAGTGGTTCAGTGGTATGTACATGCGTGGGTCAAGATGAGGCTGTCCTTGTTGAGTTACACACCGATGATTTAAAGGACATTATACATGCCTAATCAGCTTAGAATGCAAAATAGTGACAGGTACTCTTAAAGTCAACCTTTTTCAGATACAAAGTGAATGTTAAAAAATGGAGCAAATTAATGTTTCCGCATTAATTATTCCCTGTTACAATTCCCTGCTTTAGCTTCCTAACAATTGTGTTGAGTCTTAGTAAATCATTGGTGCAGGAAATATTGTATCTGCCCTTTTTGGAGGGCCGGAAAGACGCAGCTCAAAATGATTGGAAAAAAGGTAGTCTTTTCCAATCTTTGTAACCGACTCACATTAACACACATGCACCACCAATATTTGTAGTGTGCTTTATAAAATATTGAATATGCATTTGACTATAAAAGCTGTGGCCTCTGCTGGGAACTTTGCGGGTCAAACGAGGACTTAATGTGTCGCTCGGTATTGAAAACAAAGACACATGCTTATTTAAAAGATGTTAAAATACAGAATAACAAGCTTCAACGTACACCTCACAGACAAGGTCATCTACAAGTTTACATAGTGGCAAAACAGTACCCAACTAATTCAAGTTTCAAATAATTATTGCACTGTTTAAATGATTACTCCTATTTCTTCAGCAGGGGAGAAAGCAAACATATCCGAATACTTTGCATACAAACATATTTAACTTTTAATCCCACTGTGTACAAAAACGACTGCTGCTTATGACACTACATGACTCTTCAGTAGAAGTAGCGATAATGTGCGTATGAGTGCCTCAGTTTTGGTCACTGCTGAATCACTCACCAAGCGTTGGACTGGAGAATAATCAGGAGCTTAACGTTCAAGATAGGCACATAAATTACCGTATTTACTTATGCACTTGAATGCGGATGTTGCCATTCCTATGTTTGCTTATGGACGTCACAAAGGTCATGGTCTTTGGAGGCTCCAACCTCCACTCTCACTTTGGACAATGCACTATAAAAAAAAGCTCCACATAGCCTGATGGTTAACCCTCTTTCCCACGCTGGTGAGAGCTGGGGCCCCTGGCACCGAGGGCTTATAAAACGGAGCCCAGGTTGAACCCCTCGAGCAGCGTGACAGACAGGGCACCACACTGCTCCCACACACACCCCCAGCATAAATAATGCTTGTGTAAGTGAGCTGCGTCCCCCCCACAGCTGCTGTGACCGTGTTTTTTTTATGAGTCGTGGCATGACACTGTGCCCCATGTGAGCCGTAATGAGCCCTCCTACCAGCGCTTGCTTACGGGATCAGGTAGGGTGTTTTTATTGGGTATGCTGTTTAGTGTTAAGTTACTCCATCATTAAAGTGATGGCTGCCACCATGGCCTACTGCTGACCAAAGGTACAATCAAATGAGGAAATGGCAAAAACACCAATCCAAAAAGGCAGGATGGTGGCCAAAGTGCAAGTGCCAGTGGTCTTTTCTCTCCACATGTGCACAGTTAGAGGTGAAGCAAAATAGAGCTAGGCAGAAGGATGAAAGACATTATGTTAGGAAATACCGTTCATACAAAGCAGACATGGCAGTATTCCATTTATTTTCTGCTTTGTGTGAAATCAGGCACGCTCATAACTTTAATATCCGTCACTTCTGGAAGGTCTTAGGACACACGCCGTAAAGGTCAGAGTTCAATTAAGTTATAATAACCAGGTCCTTGTGTGGAGCTGATACGGCTCGTGCAGCGACCCCCGGGCGAGTGCCACCGCTAAGTAACAGCATTGCTCCATGGTTGAACAAAAATAAAAGTCTTCAGCCTGGATTTAAAAGTAGTCAGAGTTGCAGCGGACCTGCAGGTTTCTGGGAGTTTGTTCCAGATATTTGGAGCATAATAACTAAACGCTGTTTTACATTACATTGCATTTAGCTGACGCTTTTATCCAAAGCGACTTACAATAAGTGCATTCGACCAACAAAATACAAACGTGAAGAAAACAGAATCATATAAGTACATCAGGCTTCATAGAGCAAAAACATTTCAAGTGCTACTCAACTAGCTTTAGATAAGCCAGCCCTTTATTAGTATATAAGTGTTTGTTAATAGTTCTATCGCTCGAAGTGGAGTCGAAAGAGATGAGTTTTCAGTCTGCGCCGGAAGGTGTGTAAGCTATCTGCTGTCCTGATGTCTTTGGGGAGCTCATTCCACCATTTTGGAGCCAGGATAGCAAACCCACGTGTTTTTGCTGATGGGAACTTGGGTCCCCTTCGCAGCGAGGGTGCAGCGAGCCGTTTGGCTGATGCAGAGCGGAGTGCACGTGCTGGGGTGTACGATTTAACCATGTCCTGGATGTAGGAAGGGCCAGATCCATTCGCAGCATGGTATGCAAGTACCAGTGTCTTGAAGTGGATTCTAGCAGTTACCGGAAGCCAGTGGAGGGAGCGGAGGAGCGGCGTGGTGTGGGAGAATTTAGGGAGGTTGAAGACCAGACGGGCCATGTTTAGTTCTGACTCTGGGGACAGAAAGCTGACCAGTCCCTGAAGACCTGAGAGATCTGGATGGTTCATTAGCATTAGTTCTGATTAGACAGCATGATTATTGCACAGGTGTGCCTTAGGCTGGCCACAATAAAAGGCCACTCTGAAACGTGCATTTTTGCTTTATTGGGGGGGTCTGGGGGGGTCCGAAAACCAGGCAGTATCTGGTGTGAGGGGTAGGGTTAGGGGTAGGGTTAGGGTTAGGGTTAGGGTAATGTTGTGAATAGAGTGGCCCATGGTGGTGGTGGGGTTATGGTATGGGCAGGCGTATGTAATGTACGACGAACACAGGACGTTTCAGAGTGGCCTTTTATTGTGGCCAGCCTAAGGCACACCTGTGCAATAATCATGCTGTCTAATCAGCATCTTGATATGCCACACCTGTGAGGTGGGATGGATTATCTCGGCAAAGGAGAAGTGCTCACTATCACAGATTTTTTCAGATTTGTGAACAATATTTGAGAGAAATGGTTATTTTGTGTATATAGAAAATGTTTTAGATCTTTGAGTTCATCTCATGAAAAATGGGAAAAAGTGTTGCGTTTATATTTTTGTTCAGTGTACATAACATACAATCTGGTCACATAGTATTGCTGACCTATTCATTCATGCTTATGTGACATACATTAACCACATTCCTCTTTGCTTCATGACTTTAAAGCAAGAACACTGAGGTTACACAATGTACTATAAACCAATGAACGGCCTGACACAGTGATCTATAAAAGTCATTGTTAACAATGTATGTCTTTTGTAAGGAAGGAAGGAAGGAAAATGTTTGCTTGTTAGCCAACGCTCCGGAGGGCTGAAGTCTCGAAGGTGGAGGCTCCTCTCTCCCTTTAGTTCCCATTAAAGTCACACGAGCAGAGTTAATGCCCTCCAACTTGTGGTGTAGCATTACAGTGAACCCCATGAAACTATCCTGGCTGTGCATTAACCAATGTCGTATGTTTACTGAGCGATGGGCCCGAGACGTCTTAAAACCCATTCTAAGTCTAAGACGGCAGGAGAGATTTTTTAACAATGATTCGAGGAGGCACTGAGAGACAGGTCATGTGAGTTTGAGAAGTTATCATATGTCTTTGTCAACCGACGGCGAGCCAACAGTAAAACGTGCTTCATGAGGTGAAAGTCTAACCCAACGAGTGTTAACACAAGTAAGCATCTCTAGACACACTGTTCATCACTTTTATGAGGGTCAAGTGGCCATGAGGAGGCATTGAGGGAAGGAAGCTAATGACTCCATGTTTACTCAGGGGCACACACAGCAAGAGTATTGGCTCGATGCATGCCCTCTTTCCACCAACCTCACCCTTTGCACAAGGCCGTAACCATTAACAGTATATTTACTTAACCTGACTCACTACGTTACTCATACTGAATACTTCTAGCTGCTGCTTCATCACTGCAGATGTCCAAGATACATTTTAAAGGTCGTACCCTCAGCCAGTTTGGTGTGTGAGGAACAATGGATGGATCCGCGGATGGATTACTGAAGGAAATGTGTAGCCCCACTTACACAATGTCACTCCAAAGGTAAACAAACCGACCGGGGAGACACTCAAAATGACTACAATGAAATATAAAATGACTACAAGGAGACACAAAACTAAAAAGGGACCAAAATAACTAGAAAGTGAGGCAAAATGGCTGCAAAGCGAACACAAACAGATCACGAAGAGACTATGAAAAGGGGCAAAATTAATACAAAGGGAAGCAAAATGATCACAAAGTTCCAAGAGTACAAAGAAACACAAGATCAATACAAAGATACACAAAGGACCTACAAAGATACACAAAGGAACTACAAAGATACACAAAGGAACTACAAAGATACACAAAGGAACTACAAAGATACACAAAGGAACTACAAAGATACACAAAATGACTACAAAGAGACAAAGAACGACTACAACGAGACGCAAAGCAACTACATAGAGACTCAAAATGTCCACAAAGTTCCAAGAGTACAAAGAAACACAAGATCAATACAAAGATACACAAAGGAACTACAAAGATACACAAAGGAACTATAAAGATACATAAAATGACTACAAAGAGACAAAGAACGACCACAACGAGACGCAAAGCAACTACATAGAGACTCAAAATGTCCACAAAGTTCGAAAACAAGTTCAAAGAAACACAACATCAATACAAAGGGTCAAAAAGTCACAACAAAAATAAAAAAATGAACTACAAATAGACAAGAAATAACCACAAAGAGAGACAGATAAACTGCTGAGGGACAACAAGTCACTACAAAGATACTCAAAATAACATCAAGGGGAGAGAATACAACTACAAAGATAAAGAAAATGACAACAAAGAGACACACAATTACCACTAAAAGACCAAAAATGTCAACAAAAAGACATCAATCAACTACAAAGAAACTGAACATTTTAACAAAGAGACGTTTGAGAACAAAATATGCTGTACTCTGTAGATTAGGAGCCTTTGGCATGTCCCCAGGGGTCCATTGTCTCATAAACGTGTCCACATCTCCTCACAGCTGAGCTTCATTCCTGGCTGCTTATTGCGCCAGTGAGGGTGTGTTTGTATTCGACTGTTCGACATCTAAACACCTTCAATAGTTGCTGGTTGGAAAAGGCTGCAGGGTCTGTCTTATGTCCCACAGGTGTTACTTTGTCATGTGTCAAACCGACAGAGGAAATGCTCATTTTGATAGACGGCAGACTCTTTCCTCCTCTCCAGTTCTTCTGAAAGCACCACAGTGTGCTGTATGTCTCTGTGAATGAGCGACTGTTAAGTATTCAAAACATGCTGAGGGGGGGCCCCTTTGACAGACATACAAGTTGTAGGCAGGTTCTCTGAGGTCATTCTGAGTGACAATGTAAAGGGAGAGAGGTCAGCGGGGAATTGGAACCTTCGTCTCTTTCATTTCCTCCAGGGTGAAGCGCCAGTCACCTCCTGCCTCCTCGTCTGAGGCCGAGGCGCCTGATGGGACCCAGAGAGAGGTCAAGCCACAGCTCAGACATTCAAACCTCTGGACAAATTCTGCACATACCAAGATCTGATCGTGCTGATCGTAGAGGAAGCAAAAGAGTGGCGACGCATCTTTGCAGGTCGACCCGTAAGATAGCATGGATCCCTCGACAAAAGGCAATGGAGTATCCCAATTGGATTTGTTGTATATTGCAGACACACACTTTTGGTATTCAACATGTTTTGTTCCACAGGATAATCTCCACATAGTTACACCACTTTGTATTATGTTTCAAAAATGCTACGCTATAAAAAACGACATCATGGCTTGCTTACTACAAGGTTGGGTGCAGAACCTTGCTGTGAATTGTGAGAGTTACGTTTTATTCACATAGTTACCTGCGCCTGATCATTTTACTGTCATCTGATTGGTTGCACGTCAAAAAGGTTGGGCGACAGAGACAGAGCCGTTTTACCGCTTGTCATGTGAATGCAGCGTAAGCTATAGGAGGTGTCGATTTGTTGTCACTAGTTATCAAAGCTTTGGACATTTAGGAGTCAGGTTATTACTACAAGATCAACACCTCTTCAGCTTGTTTTAACCATACACTTTATTTCAGGTATCTAACCATACACAAGTTCCAAAAAGACTTTGAGACAATGGAAAGTGGTCAATTCAAAGTACTTTCAGGGTTTAGGACTCGTTACTGTGCCACTCTATAGACTGCACCGAGGAAGGGATACAGTATACCATATGTGGTCAGGTGCTGTTATTCTTTCCATGCCTAATCTGCAAGATGACAATGTGTCTGCCGGAGCATAAGGATTATGGAGGAAGTGTTCTGAAGCAGGAAGACTTAAGGAACAGAAGTGTTCACCGTCACAGCTTCACAGCAGGAGGTCTTTACGCTACTCCCCCTAACTTTGTTTCTATAAGGCTCAAAGATGTCCATCTAAACCGACTCTGAACAGTATCAGTTCCAGGTCAAGGTGCCAGAATGTCCTTCCTGCGCGACCTGAACTTCTGCACTGTACTGTTGCTTCCCGTAATGAGGGCTTAGTTGTGATTTTCATCATTGTCAGCAATGGCTCATTTAGCACTCCACCATATGATAACGGCTTTCTTTTGGTGTCTGCCTCCTTTGAATTGGGTGAATGACAACAAAAAAAGTGGAGAGCGATTGGAGATGAATAAAGCTGTTTGTTCGGTGGGTGCCGGGTCATACAGTGCATTTCTTTGTGTGAACCTGGGGGTCTGCAGAGAGGTCGGAGCACTGACAGACGCACAGGTGTGGCTGCAGTCTGAACAGAGAGATAACACTGACAGGTAGACGGAAGAGGGAAGAGGCAAACATGTGACATGGTCATATAAAGGAGTGCATCGGTTAACTGTTAACTCCTTACTCTCCAAAAGGGCCTCACTGTAGGCGCATTCACACCGCAGTACTTTTCCCACAAAGGTTCATGAGAACTTTACTTACAGATCGCGTTCACACCGGAATAAGTCCCTGGGGGAGGATTAGGCAAATGCTGACGTCACTTCTTCTTCTTCTTCTTCTTCTTCTTCTTCTTCTTCTTCTTCTTCTTCTTCTTCTTCTTCTTCTTCTTCTTCTTCTTCTTCTTCTTCGGGTTTACTGGCAGGCTGCAAACCACTTCACGGCGTATACTGCCGCCCAAAGTCCCCGGCCGGAAGTCCCCGGAGTTGGGGACTGGCTTCAGTAGCTTCTACTGAAGCCTTCCGAGTAAATCGCCAGAACGCCGACACCTCCTCATCTCCACCGCTCCCATGTTTTATTTTGTGTTGCCATAAGTTAGTCTCTCTGTGTTTCTGCGCTGGGCTAATGCTAATGCTAATGCGAGAATAATAAAATGGCGGCTTCACAAAACTTTTTGGAAGTTTTATGGGGCGTGGTTTGCAATCCGCCCAGCCAATCAGACATAGGAACCTTTTTCTCCTACGAAAGTCCCTGCTCTCTAGCAGGGACTGAAAAGGGGGTGAAAGGGTTCTCATGAACTAATTTTAGTTCCGGCTCTTTTTGGTGTGAACTAAGGGTTTAACGGTATCCGTATTCGTCCCGTACCGTCACGGTTCGGACGTCACGGTTCGGACGTCACGGTTCGGCACATGCAGTCACACGGCGAATACGCCTTTTTTTTACGAGTGGGAAAAAAGTCTGTCACTCAGGGCAGTATTACACTATATATAATCAAGGGGGCGGTATTGCGCCTAAAAGCAAGCCGCCCGTAAATAACAAATGAAGAACAAGAACAAAACACAACAAAAAGAACACAATACATGAAGAAGAACAGTTAGTAGCTATGGCGCGTTCACACAACACACAGGAGCTAGAAGACCCACCTGCTTCTTTTATCGGATCGGACGGATCGGACGAGGACGGTGTGTCGGCGTTGTTCGACAGCGGTGCGGTATGCTAGTGGTAACACGTCAAACATGCTCAATCATATCCGAGTCAGTCTCAGTCCCCAGCGAGAGGGTTTTCTCTATGGCAGTTGACATAGTTACCAGGACCTCACTACTGACAACGTAGACAAACTCATCTTTCTGAAGAACAACTTGAAAATAGAGTAAAGCTTGAGTACCTTTATTTAGGCATAATGGCCTCACACACTCACAAGTTAATTACACATGTTAGACATTGCTCCTAAAAGGTACAGATTTTAGTTGTACAGCTTATTTAACCTTTTAGTTTGACATCAGCCAATATGGCCATCTGAGTGTGTGTGTTACTGTTTGTGGTTTGTTTTTAACTGTGTAATACAGTTAATGATTCCAAATGTTAGAGTTCCTTATTTTCATACCAAAACTTGCACTACTGCTACAAATAAATAACAGCAAAAAAAAATTATGCATTTCGGACTTTTTTTTGCTTTTCCTTGTTGTACCGAAACCGTACCGAACCGTGACCCCCAACCCGAGGTACGAACCGAACCGTGACTTCTGTGAACCGTTACACCCCTAGTGTGAACGCAACATTTCGGAACTATATCGGAACTAAAGTGGGAAAAGTACTGCGGTGTGAACGCGCCTAGTGAGTTAGTCCTGCTAGCTGTCCCAGGGTCTGTACTGGAACCTTGGCGTTGGGACTGTTTCTGAATCCAACATTAACGCAGATTTACATAGACTTGCCTCTACGGCTTACGGCTAAATCATACATGTTGGATTATCTATTTGTACATTTGTTTATCTTACTCTACCTTTGTGTTTGTATTTTGTTGTTCTTTGTGATTTTGTTGTATTATTGATCGAGGGTCACGCACTTCGGGACTGGAAAACCAGAACAAATCCAAAGGTATTTTGAGGAAATAATAATCACCTTTTTCCTCATTAGTTTTACTAGTTCACGTTATGTCTGTAAAAAGAAATAGATGATTTCGGTCAAAAACGTTGTGCATCCTTAAGAAATAAATCAAGACAACTAAATGTTATCCTTTACTTAGCTCTGTGTATGTGTTTGTATCAGACTACAATTTGAGCTGTAGCCTTGAAGTATAATTCTGCACAATATCCCTACTTGCAAAAACCATACGCACCAGATGTGCACCTTGCTCTGCACCAATCAGCTCACTGCGAGTTGGAGGTATTGCTCATCAAAAAAACACCTGTTTGCTTTGCTGGCTTTCGAAGCTCCCCATCAGGACAGCAGAACGTTTACACGGCCCGTTTCAACAGCCCTTTGACTCACTTCTTTACGTAGCATTACAAAGGTTTGGTTACAATGTAAGGTAATGCAATGTAATATGATTTATACAGAGGAGGAGACCATTTTTGGTCCATCCATCAATCCATCCATCCATCCATCTATTATTCAGGTCACAACAGGCAGGTAAAGGTATAACCTTTGATGTTTGTCTTTGAAGGAGAAGTACGTATTGCTGACATCCAGCTTCAGCCAATTGAAACAACTGCAACTGTGGGCAAACCCCTACAATCCCTCCATTGTGCTGGACCTTGAACCTGTCAAGACCTGCTTTGTTTTCAGTGTCCACATTACGTCTTCTATGGCCACATTCCCAGAGCTCCGCATGAAAACCCCCGGCCTTCTGCGGTCGTAGGAAAGCAAAACCCTGTAGCCAGCTTCACATGAGAACACTGTGGGATCCTCATGTGATATTGATGAAAGGCTCCATCCAGACGCTATAGATTTTTCTCAGCCTGCTTTGAAGAATATCAGAATCTCTGGTTTTTGTGCAGAGATTTATCGGGAATGAAGATGAAAACCTGTTCTCTGGGGACTGCTGTGGAGATCAGAGGTATGTGCGCTCTGTTCTCTGGATGCAGCCACGTGGTGAGGATGTTTCTCCAGTCTTTCCAAGGTTAGCAAAAACTGCATCAAATGATCAAACTGCTGCTGACTGAAGAGTCCAGTTGTCCAGACTCCAAAGTCTAAATTGGAGGAAAAAGGCTTTTGTTGTGCTTTTATCCCAGGGATGAATGACAGTGAAGTTTCCTCCACCTGCAGCACCTTTCATCCGGGCCCAAAAGGGATATAACAGTGAGGAATGTTTCAAAGGGCTTAGGAAGACATCATACTCAAGCGGCCACTCGAAAAACTCAATTTGTATCTTCACTGCTCTTTTCCTTTCCACTTTCTCTGTATAACCAATCTGTCTGGTAAGATGTCACCATAAGTGTACCCTGTCACCCTCAATCCACGTTCCTTGTTGCAGGCCACAGGTAAATATCCTCTGGGAAGCCCTTTCCAAATTCAGAGGTTTTGGCTCCAGGTTCATCAACTTGGCATGGACCTTTCCCATTAAAACTGTAAAGGGTTATAATGCTGACAATCCTCGATTCTACTAACCTCTTAAATAACTTAACATTAACCACAGGATCACAGGCAATGCCAACACTTACGACCACAGGATCACAGGCAATGCCAACACATACGACCACAGGATCACAGGCAATGCCAACACATACGACCACAGGATGTAGGCAATGCCAACACATACTGTACTAACATACACACACATTTGATGGTCTGACATCTATTTTAGTGCAGGTCTGCCTACTGAATATACAAAAGACGCAGGATTTGATTTCCCTATAGAACTTACTATGACAAACGTTTGAGAATACAGTCAAAAATACAGTAGCCTATATAATGCAGAGTTCCCGTTAGAATATTTTTTCGCCGGTCAACATGTCCGTTAAAGTTTAAATCTTCCGGACAACATTTGAAAAGTGCCGGTCAAAGGTCTTCTTTGTTATTTATTGAGCTTTAAAAGAAATTGATATGATTCGATATTAAACAAACTAATTATAGTAGATAAACTATTCAAAAGTGTAGGCCTAAAGTAATTTACAATAACACGGGAATAATAAACGGAGCGCTTTCTCCCTCTCCTGACAGCCCGTCAGTATCATGCAGCTCACAGATCAGTAATGAGTGACCCGACAGTAAAACTAAACATATCCATAACTAGTTTAGGTAGTTTGAGAGGTAATTAAAATAGCTACGTGTGATATTCTAACCTGAAGTGTGTGTTTTGTCCGCTCACCGCTGCAGGTGATCATGCAGAGCTGCGTGTCGACTCGTCAGCTCAGCTGATCTCTCTCTCCCGTCAGATTAGACTTCACTCGCGTTTATCTCCATATCGATCAGATCCAGCTAGTTCTAGCTAATGATAGGACTACCTGCTTATTAAAAGACACCTAAACAATAAGCGTCGCTATGCAACCGGGTGAGGAGGCCGCAAAGTATAGCGCAGCATTATGCATTTGTTTACATGCCCACCGGAACCCAGAGGCATTACCAACAGATCAACGCACAATCAACCCATACAGGACATCTCTTTCTCCACATTAAGTGATAGACATTAGAATTGACTATTCTTGTCTGTCACATACTCTTTTGTCTGTCACATAAGTGGTGAAAATTGCGCAACTGATGCGGTATTTGCGCGAAACGGAAATTATTTGGACCGGACACTTTGACCAGAGAGATTTAGATTTGCGGTCTTCATCATATTTTACCGGTCGTAGTCCGGGTCGGCTAACGGGAACTCTGATATGATGTAACCACAAACCATTTTGGGCTGTCTTGATTACATAAGTGAACATCTTCAAACTCAAAATACTGATAGTGAAGTGTTTTTAAAGTTTAATTTAAAATTTAAATGTTGATGTTTTTATATAAAATCAGTACAGTGTCATGGACAAATATGGATGTTTCAGTTTTGATGTTGTCTTTACATGTGCATGGCTTGTTGCATCTAATAAACAGCACAATGTTGTTGGTTGTTCAGTGATAATGTTTACCCCATATTCCAGAAAAGTAAACTTCATTATACCATTTAACAAGTGGTGGGATGATTTGTAAAAAAAAATTTAAAAAGACAATTTACTCATGCAAAGATCAATAAGATCAAAATAAAAAGCATGTCAGTTAAAATGTACTCTAATAATAATAATAATATATTGGATTTATATAGCGCTTTTATAGTACCCAAAGACGCTTTACAATATGAGGGGGGGGGGGGGGTAGATAGACTGGGGCAGGTAGACAGCAGACTAAGAAAAACAACAAAACAAAACACAGTGGCAGTCAGGAGGAGGTCGAAAATGAGTGGGGGGGGTGTTTTACGGATAGAGAGAGGTGAAAAGATGGGTTTTGAGGCAGGACTGGAACAGAGTAAACGTTACTGTGTGAATCTTTAAAAGGGAAAGGCGGTGTGTGTTGTAGCGATATGATACTACTATAATACACATACAGCTTTTTAACAGTAAAGATAAGAAATGAGATTCATCACTTGCACCCTGCATTTAGCGTTAGTTCATTCTGTGTCAAAGGTCAGACATACCGTAAACCTGCTGTCAAAGAAAAAAGATTGATCATTCTAAAAATCATCATTATTTACTCAACATTTAAACATCTGAAAAACATTTTTAATAAGAGCTGTATGTCCGTAGACTTTCTTAAAGCCTTGATATCATCACCTATAGCATGAGGATTTAATATTGTTGGCATAGTCCCTGAGTTTGTAAGAACATGTGCACATTTAGCACCAATCAATCATAATTACTGTAAAGATGTTCAAGTCAGGGTTGAGTATGTCATCGGTAGGATTATGTAACATTTTATCAGTGAATTCTTTAGACACATGTCTTAATTTTGCATCCGTCTGCGGTTGATGTTGGCCAACAGTTACTTCTCTTACTGTCCACATTTCCTTTTCTCAGAAATCTACAGGGTGTTGCCAAAAGGACGGTCCCTCAGGGGACACATGTGAGGGATGTGACTGTGTCCGACTGTCCGTGTTTCAATCACTGAGTGCTTCTCTTCACAGAGTCGTGCACGTGCCTGACCGCATCCGTCCCAGGGGCCACATCTGGAGGCCACATGTGCTCGGGCCCTGGGTGGACTGGAGCCAGGACCCAAACAGCTCAGGGGGACATTTTACGCAACGCTGGGATTGCTGGATTAACCCGGCTGCTTGTCAATCATTTTTAATTACCAAGACGGCCTAATGATGTGAGCTCCTTCACCACATTCTGACTGAAGCGAGGTTCAACGTTTAGTCAGTAGCAGGGGGTCCACACAGTACATGGCTTTACCCCTGACCCGACTTCATTGAGCTCTACTTTGACAAATTTAGCTTAAATTGAAGCCTGCTGCCTGTTTTCTTTAAACACTAAACACATTCAATGCTTTGTTGCACAGATTTGTATCTGCTTTACACATTAAACGGATGGTTGAGATGTGTTTCATTTGGGTTGTATGAGGTACTCTGCCATAATCACTATTAATATGGCCGTCGTATAGATTTTCTAAGGTTCGTTTCTTTCCATTGTGGCTAAAATACACTTCGCCCAAAGGAGAACATTGCTTTGCTTCTGTGCTGGTACTCCTCTGTTTCTTCAAACTGGGGGTGTGCCAACAACAATCTAATATCTGCTGATTATAAATAAGTAAATTACTCAACCCAAGTATAGAACAATCTGAACTATCCTTTCAAGGGATTCCCCCAGATCCAAACTTAGCCAATTATTTAAATTGGATACACAATGAAATGTATACATATTGCTTGCATGTTTTAGCCATATATCAAAACATCTTTACATACCAAGCAGAGTATTACATATAGTAAAGTATATATCAATGCACTACACAAATCCACTTTCAGAGGGTTTAAACTTGCCATCGTCAAGACTTACAGTAAATGTATCAAGTTTTATTTTTGTCTGACTTATGATGCATTCATGTGTTGGGGAGAAGTGTAAGATCCGACAGACATCCTTTTGGTGAATCAACAAAAACTGTACTTGCCAATTCAAATGAATAATGTTCAATATTAAAAAGAAAGGTAACCGGTATGACTGTTTATTCGAGATAAAGAAGATTATTATTGTACTCCAATGTAAACCAAAAAGTATGAACAAATATAAACTTTTCTTAAAACTCTAAATAAGACCAATGCGTTCAAATTTAAAAATATATATATATTTTAGAGCTTAAAATGTACCCAAGAATGGATGCAGTATGTCTTCATGCATAAGTATTGTGGTTCTTTCATATTAAATATAAGTCCGGAGGGAAAACAAGACATGGATTTATTTCTCTTCGCTGATGAAGAGTTCTTGGCAAACTCCTGCCTGTCGTCACATCAGCCTCATGTACAGCAACACGCTGTGGCTCTCCGCTGATTAATGCAGAAGGCCTGGATCGTCATGATTCCTGTTAAATGTTGTCTGGATGTTGACCTCAGTGATGACAACAATGACTTTTCAAGCCAACTTTAACTAAATACAGATTAATGGATCCGGGTTGCGTGACACACAGTCTGTAAACAGAGATTCAAAATCAGGCCAAAAGGTGATGACACAACATCAGATTCATGCACGAGCTCTCTGGTCTCTCAACAATGTTCTCGGCCCTTTCATCGGCGTCGACTCTTCCCCTGACGCCTCTGAGCACCACTTTGTGAGCTGACATGTTTACAACAGATGCGGACGTTTTTTTTTAAGTGTTTCAAAGTTTTCAACGAGGGATTTTTGGGACGAGGAGGATTCCCTGTCAGCTGTCCCAAGTGGAAACACAAATCATGCTTTTGCTCTCTGACCCCGGTTGGATTTTGTCAGAAGTTGTGCAATGGCTTTTACAGGCTCGCACTACCTGTTAGCATCTGGCATCTGTTAGCATCTAGCTCTCCTGCTTACAAACTTTTAGCCATCCCTGCTTATACAAGTAGTAGTTTTAGTTGTCTGCGATCTGCCGAGGCCTACTCCCACCTGTCGAGTACGGCTGTACTGAGGTGTTTTTCCTCCAGAGACGTCGCGAAGAGACGGAGCGGCTCCACCTGTTGCTGCATGCGATCTGCGATTTACGGAGGCCTGCTCGTCGCGAAGAGACGGAGCGGCTCCACCTGTTGCTGCCTGCGATCTGCGATCTGCGGAGGCCTGCTCCCACCTGTAGAATATGGCTGTACTGGAGAGGTTTTTACCCCGGAGTCGTCGCGGAGAGACGGAGTGGATCCACGCTTCGGGCTTGGCCTGCTTCCACGGGGCGTGTGCTGCTGTACGGAGGAGGATTTTTACCACCGCTGGCTGGGGCCTGCTTTCCACCTGTCCTGGTTCTGCTGTTGCAGAGGTCTGCTTTCACCCCGGGGATACCACGGAGGGACCGGAGCGCTTCCACGCTGCTGTTTTCGGCTGTCCTTTGCTGCTGTGCTGTTTTTGCTCCAGGAACATCGCGGATACTGTGTGCTGGTCTGGGAAAATGGCCCATATCGGGATTCTGCTGTGCCTGTTAACTGTTTTGGACTATGAGGAGATCTCTAGTCATTCTGAGAAGACTACTGGATTCAGGTCTGTTCTGCCACCCGCAGTGGGCATCCCCTGCAAAGGTTTGGATGTGTTGCTCAAACAATTACCGGTTGCCTTGTCACAGTCAATCTGCTCGACAAAATATGTTTGTCTTTTTTGTTTTCCTGCGATGATGGTTCTTCAGGACTGCTTCTTCAGCTCTAATCACACTCTCGCAGACTTTTCCGGTGTTTCTAAATTAGATGACAATGTATGTGTGTCATTTAAGAGGAAAAGATGCCTGGTTTTGTTGTTGTTATTACTGTCAGGAAATGTACAACCTAACCCTGGTCCGCCCAGTAGTAGTAGTCAGATCGCTACTCCTGCTGATTTTAAAGCTAGGTCTGGGTTGGGTTTCATCCACTTGAATGTGCGCAGTCTGTTAGGTAAACTAGATTTTGTCCGTATCTGGGCGAGCTCGACTGACGCTGACGTCATTGTTTTATCAGAAACATGGCTAAACAAATCTATTTTGGCCTCTGACATTGCCTTAAATGGTTTTAATGTGTATCGTACCGACCGGCCTAATAAAGGTGGTGGCGTTGCCATTTATGTTAAGAATAAGTTCAGTGTAACCACATTAGTTTCCAAATCGATCAGTAAGCAATTTGAATTTTTAGCCATACATATAGAAATGGCAAAGGGTCAACAGGTCATGGTAGTGAGTTGTTACAGACCCCCCTCAGCTGTCAAAGACTCCTTGTCTTCACTAGCAAATCTTTTATCACAACTAGAATACAAGGAAATAGAGCTACTTCGAGATTTTAACTGGGACTGGTTAACTGCAGTGTCAGAGGATTTTAAAAACCTTTGTATCTCTTTAAATGTTACTCAGATTGTGGACAGTCCTACTCGCCCTAAATATTAAGTCCCCTAATAAATCCTCCCTAATTGATCTCATTCTAACTAATGTTCCCCATAGATATTCACCTGTGGGAGTATTTGCAAATGATCTGAGTGATCACTGTGTTGTAGCCACAATTAGGGACACTAAGGTCCAAAAGGTTAAACCTCGCATTATCAGTAAGAGACAAAAAAACATTTTGTGGAGCAGGGTTTTGTACATGATCCGTTTGATTTTGATTGGGGTAAAATCGATCTGTTGATGCTGATGTTGAAACTGCATGGTCTTATTTTTATCTTGGTTTTATGGAGATCATTGATAGACATGCACCTCTGCGTACATTTAGAGTAAAGGGACGAGACAATCCTTGGTTTTCTGCTAATCTGTCCAGTCTCCTTCATGAGAGAAACAAGGCCTGGGCAAAGGCTAGTAAATCAGGCTCAGAGGTAGAGTGGCTGCGTTTTAGGCAGCTAAGGAATAGCTTCACTTCACATATCAAAAGTGCTAATTCGAAGTACTATTTGTCAGTAACCACAAAGAATATGAATAATCCTGGAACATTTTGGAAAGCCATTAAATCGTTATCCACCGGCGATATCCGTAATGAGCTACCTCCGTGCCTTACCACAGCATCTGGCACTATATCGGACAGGGCTACTATGCTCAATTGCTTTAATGAGCATTTTGTGTCCTGTGGTTCTCTGTTTGATTCGGTCACTAACTCTGCTTCTGTGAACACCACAGTCTGTGACTCTGAAAAACGTTTGTTGGAAAACCATTTTTGTTTTACTCCTTTTACTGTTGATGTTGTTCGTGAAGCTTTAACCAAGTTAGATCCTAAGAAACCGGCTGGCCCGGACAACGGAGAGCCTTTCTTTTTAAAGATAGCTGCAGACTTTATTGCTCCACCTCTTACTTCTCTTTTTAACCTCTCCCTCAGCACTAACACAATTCCAAAATTGTGGAAGTCAGCGTATGTCCTGCCTCTACTAAAAGGTGGGGAGGCCACCTTATTAAATAACTATAGGCCAATCTCTAAGTTGTCAGTTCTGGCTAAGGTTCTTTATGTACAAATGACATCCTGTCTAAACATCAGTCAGGCTTCAGAAAGCAACACAGCGCCATCACTGCCACAATGAAAGTGGTGAATGATGTGGCGAGTATTTTAGATAATAAGCAGAGTTGTGCAGCTCTATTTATTGACCTTTCAAAAGCGTTTGACACCGTCGATCATCACATCTTAAAGCTGAGGCTAGCCAGTATAGGCATGTCCAGCCATGCAGTGGGGTGGTTTGTGAACTACCTCTCTGAAAGGTCCCAATGTGTTCATTTTGATGGGCTGTCTTCTGAGTGGTTGAACATTGCAAATGGTGTACCCCAAGGTTCTGTTTTAGGTCCACTTTTATTTTACATATATATCAACAGTTTAGGTGAAAATGTGGATGAAGCTACTTTACATTTGTATGCGGATGATACTGTGATGTATTGTGCAGGTCCCTCGATTAAAGAGGCTGTTGTTAAATTACAGGCTGTTTTTAACACTTTTCAGACTCAGTTCTCTGAACTAAAGCTTCTTTTAAATGTGGATAAAACCAAGGTAATGTTATGAACCGAGACACAGGACGCAGGACCCAAAAGCAGGATTCGGAGACAGATGTCCAAAAATAGAATGTTCTTTAATCACAAATTAAATCGTACTTTCACAAAAAATAGAAAGTAGATAAAAAGCCAAAACAAAGTTGTACAGCAACACAAAAACTCACTTGACAAAAGGTCTAAATCCCAAGGTAGGTATCAGGAGTCAAAAGGCCTGGGTGCTCACGACATGAAACATAACGAACTGACAAAGGAACAGAGAAACACCAGGGCTATATATAGGTGAGGGGGATGGGCACAGGTGAAAACAATCAGGGCAGGGCCAAGCAATCTCACTGGCGGGAAACACACAAAGACAGGAACTGTGGGATCTGAAATGACAGGAAAGATTACTTTCAAAATAAAAACATAACTAAACCTAACATATCTGTCGAGTCACAACAGGTAATGCTCTTTTCTAAAGCTAAAAAGACACCAGAGCCTGTTTTAGATATTGTAACTACGCAAGGAATAAAACTTGAAGTGGTTACCTGTTACAAATACCTTGGTATCTGGCTTGATGATTGTCTCACTTTTAAACTTCATGTCAATAACCTGCTAAAAAAGCTGCGGGTTAGGCTAGGTGTCTTTTTCAGAAACAAGTCCTGTTTCTCGCTTGAGGCCAGGAAAAGGCTAGTCACTGTGACCTTTGACCTGTGCTGGACTATGGTGATTTGATCTATATGAATGCACCTGCCAATTGCCATGGTCAAGTTAGATGCTGCGTATCACAGCGCTCTGAGATTTGTGACAAACTGTAAAGCATTAACCCATCACTGTACCCTGTATGCAAGGGCTGGTTTGCCTTCACTAACTGTACGGAGGCTCAGTCACTGGTACATTTTTATATACAAAGCCATGCTAGGGAAACTTCCATCTTATAGCTGCTACCTGATCTCTCGGAGAATTGTAAGTGGCTACTGCCTGAGATCGCATGCTGTGGTTTTATTAAATGTGCCAACTGCTAGGACTGTCTTAGGGAAGACAGCTTCTAGATGTGCAGCTCCTCTGTCTTGGAATAGTCTGCAAATTAAATGGAAACTGAGCAATCTGGTGCCACTAAATGTTTTTAAAGCTCGGTTGGATGCTACTCAATCAGAAGCTGTTGGTACCTGTTTATGTGGATGATTATGTAAATGATGCTGGATGATGTCCTTTTGTTGTTCTGTTTATGCTTTTATGTTTCATGTGGAACTTCTTGAGCAGGTCTCCCTTGAAAAAGAGATCAATGATCTCAATGGGATTTATCTGTATAAATAAAGGTTTGAAATGAAATTAAAGGAATCTGTGTTAGACAGTGAGCTGATCTTGACTGTAATCAGATCATTGGAAACAACATCCAATTGATGTTGCTTATTGGTTGTATTGCACACACAGTTTTTTTCATGTGCAGTGTGCATACATTTAATAGCCTAAGAAATCCCAATTTGACATCACATGATCTTTTCTTTAAGGAGCCCTATTATGCTTTTCTTCGAGATCATATTTGTATTTTGTGTTTCTACTGGGACATGTCTCCATGCTTTAATGTTGGAAAAGTTCTTTTTTTCTCATACTGCCTGTGCAGCACCTCTTTTAACCCTCTGTCTGAAACCAGAGCCCAGTCTGCTCTGATTGGCTGCTGGCCGGCCGTAATTGGTCAACCGATTAGAGTTGTCCCGCCCCTTAGCTTTTCACGTACAATATGTTAGAGCACTAGCCAATAGATACGCAAGTGTTACATTTTGATGTCACTATGTTACGGAAGTAAACAGAGGAGTCCAATGGAGGTGGGGGGGGGGGGGGGGTGTGTGTGGGAGAGAAACTCAGATTTTAGCCTTTGAGGCCAATTACATGCACAAAAACCTATAGACACAATACAGGAAAGAGAAAACCCCCAAAAGCACAATAGGGCTTTTTAAAGGGATAGTGAAACCTAAAATAAAAGATATACATAATACAGATCTTCACGTCCATAAGAAGAAGCATGCTTTCTTCTGCATGGTGATACGGTTGCCGCATGTTGTTCTGTAGAAAGAGAATAGTTCCCACGGGAAAGTGCTCAAAACAAGGTCTGTGGAATATCAAGGGACACGGGGTCAGGATTTCTGGAAAGAGACATTGCTGTTGAGTTTCTCAAATGCATCGAGAAACATTAGATTGAAAGAAGGCAGACATCTCTACAGCCGATATCTCCAGTCTTCGAAAAACTCAAAACAAAACGATCTAGATTGAGAAATAGCAAATAAGAGAACACATATTCTTTTATTCAGGTCTTTCTAAATACTATTTGAAAGACTTATCGGTGCTGGGAATTCAGAAAAATGTAGGCAAAACACACGTGGGGGCCAAAGCACTCATGCACATAGCGAGAATGAAAGAGTTCACCAACATGTACACTACACCACAGAAGTCCTATGTCCACTCAGTCGGAAAGAAATGGACGTACGGTGGGACCTGAAAAGCTTTTTGCAGCTAGCTGTTGGGTGTTGTAGCGGCTGGAGACTTTCAGTGTAGATTAGTGTCAGCAGGTAACAGAGTGTGGAGCCCCTAAAGCTCCTGGGAATCACATCTGCAGGCAGAACAGTGGGCAGTGAAACAGAAGGACACGTGGGGTGAGAAAGTATTAGGGACATATAACTGAAGATCTAAACAGGAAGAGCTAAAGAATCAGAACGAGGTTAAAGCCTAGGAAGATATTTTCCGTTTAGCACTTGGAGTATTTGTAGATGTGATCGTTTCAAAGCCAAAACACGGTAGGCAAAGAAAGAAAAATACATGTCAGAATGTCATTAAAACAGCAAGCTGCATTCCTCTGTGTCCTGGTTTGAAATGTGCAGAAACCTGTGCTTCCTAACAAGGAGAAGTCCGAGGGGCAGAAGGCGCGAGTCTCTCCTGTCAATCACTCCTAGCCTATTAGCGAGCCGGTGGGGGGGCGGGAGGAAGGGGAAGCGTATCATGTCATTGTGTTGGTGTGAATTTCTGGAAATTGAAATTCCTTTGCTCCCAAGCATTCCTTAAGCAGCTTTGAGGCAGGAAAACACATATTAAAAGATCAAATCCAAACGTTAGATCTCGTCTTAAATCCATCCGTTTTCAATGGGAGGTCTTTTTAGCCTATCGCAGCGATAATGCCATATAAATTGGAGCTTGTTCCAAAAGGGCAGGAAAACGCTGGCATTCTTTCCAGTAATGGGTGTGGCTGGAACGGCTTGTCAATTTGAAAAGGTCAAAGTGACTTTTGTTTTGTATCAAACTTTGTTTTTCAACTGAGAGTGACTGCGGTTTTCAGACAACCCTAATTGGTGTTTAAAAAGGGAACTAAAATGCTCTGCAAAGAAGGAAAATAATTGTGTTTTCGACTACATTTCTATGCACCAATGTGCATGTTTGATCATGCGTACACATGTGTGTGTGCACCGAGAAAACTCTTTACATGACCCAGAGTTAGTCATGCCTGGCACTGGTCCCCCAATATGAGGGAAATCCAATCCTTCTCCTCCAACTTTAAGGCTTAATAAAGGAAAATTGCAGTGCCTCTCTTTGGAAAAAAAGTCTATGAAAACATGTCCTGTTCAGCGCCTCACTGGGGTTTGTAATCACAGGTTACAGGGGACACACAACATGACATTTCATACACCGCTAGGTCCAACTCAGAGGTTTGTTATCCCTGCTGTGTGGCCCTTCCTACTCAGCCGTTACAGCAGCTCAGATAATAAACGTCTGTATTTAGGTTTGACCAACACCTTAATCCATATTGAAATATTTCACAACTAAAAGACTGATTTGCATGGCATGGTATTTTTTATAGACCTCCATGAATTAAAAAGAATGTATCGTAATGCTTTTCGTGTTCCCCGGACTTTTCCTCCATTATTACCAGAAATGTACAGACATACACGATTCCACTTTAAATAACCACTTTAGCGATCGCTTTACCTTAACTCCAGTGTCATTGACAACTGGTAACAATCCTGTGTTAAAACCATCCCTTCTTAATGAGGACCTATTTTATTTTATAGCATACAGAATTTATGGAAAGCCTGCTCAAAGCCCCCTGGCATCTATTTTTTATGGAGTGCATACAGCTGTAGCATCAAGGATGTCCAATGAAATTCAACATCTAGTTAACGTTGTGATTTTACCATTTAACGACTTCTTTAGGCAACACAATGCTCAATGTCTTGAAAAAGATCCAGTTTGAATTCAAATGATTATGTGGCTGGATTGGATTGGTTCACTCTTGTCTCGTGAAAAATGATGTTTTGAAAGTGAGCATTTTCAGGTAACAAATGTGATCCGTCTATTACGTTGGACTGGTTTAGAACTAAATCAAAGTAATGTCATTCGATTCAGCCAGCTTAAAGTGTGCAAGGTGCTAATGAACTCAAACAAGCTAGCTTTCATATAGTGAGCATGTTAGCCTGTTGTTGTTAGCGTTTAGCTCCAAGAAACCTCACATTTTTGCTGAACAGCTACCATGGTTCAATCTCAGTGGCGAGCCGTCAGGGCCCTCTAGGCCCTCTGTGAGGGCCTAAGATATTTAAAAAAATAATATTTGAAAACATAAAAAAAAACATTTTAAAATATTTTTTTTATATTTTTTTTTTGTTACATTTTTAGTTTTACCAAAATAAGTTGATTTAATTGTATTTAAAATAACATTTCCAAAGAAGATCCTTCAAATCTGCCTGTTCAGTTTCTGTTGGAATGTGAAGGGTTAAATGCCGTCTCTGCGAGTTATGTGAAGACGGGAGAGCTTGGTCCCTCTCTACATTCACAGAGGGCCCGCTATAGTAACTCAACGAGAGAGTCATGTCAAATGACAGTACAATTGACCAATCATATCTTCCCTCTAAATGGGCGGGCTTTCTTTTCGCGGACTTTATGACAAGTTCCGCCCGCTGTGAGGTCTATGCAAGTGGTGCAGTGACGCGTCCTAAAACCCGGAAGTAAGCTGCGCTCGGATTCCCTCGACAGAAAGCAGTGGGATTTCTTCAGAGGGTTTTGGAAAATAGCTTGAAATAAGGTCTGTGGAAAATGAACCTGTTAGATAAATGCACATTTTGTTCAGCTGGATAATATCCACATGTCTACCCTACTTTTATTATTTTCTAATCATAAATCTAATCGATAGATTTATGATCGATAGATTTATGATTAGCATAAGTTCGTTCATGATGCAGGGGGGGTCAGAGGGCCTAGCTATAAAAGTCACGGCTCGCCACTGTTCAATCTGTATTATCATTATCTATTGTTCCACTTTATTTGTCATATATAACATTTGAAGTGTACTATGACTCTCTCGATGTAGCCTCACTATATATTTTAGGGAACATATTTCAGACATGACTCATTTCATCGCCCTTTTTATTTACCTATTGTAACTTTTATCTGTATCTGCTCTAAAGTGGTGACACAACCAGCTGCTTGGACCCACAGGACTAGACAATGTCATGTTACACACTCAGCTCCAATGATACCAGCAGACAGAGAGATAAAAGATCAACAGACAAACGCACTCAATCAGGGGAAACTGTCATACCACTAGAGACGCTGCTGATTTTAGAGACGTCAGTGTCTGCTTCATATCATTTCGAAAAAGATGAAAGCCTTGACTCTCGCTCTCCGCAATCAAGACGCACACTCAAGATAAGTGAGTGGTCGCTTTAAAAATATGCAACCTTTGTGTCTCCATGGGGAAATTGGACAAAGCAGAGAGGTTTTAATCAGTTTGCACTTCAATGAGATCACGAGAAGACGATACGCATCTTTTGTTTTGTCTTATCGTGAGGAAAACAAACATTTTGAGCGAGTGCATCCGACCAAATGGATGGGAAGATGCCAGAACCAATTAACTTGAAGTCGGTTTCTCATCAACCGCCTATATTACATATTACACTAAATATGTATGTAAAAACGTAAAACTTATTTTCACATAAAGCACTTAAATGTCACCGTGATGACTCGCTTCCATGTGGTCAGCGACATAACGTCTCCACGTTGTCCCATTGTACAGGGACATAGAAAACACATAACCACAATCTGATTACAAAGACACAGAGAGAACATTTCAAAAGCTCCTCTCATAGCGTGTATTGAGTGGGTGGTCTTTGAAGCAGACTAATGCCATGTTGAACAGTGACTGTCTGCTTAAAGCCACAGATAGCAGGAATGCTAAAGTTAATGCTTTAACATGGAAGTTCAGAGCCCTGTGGCACAAAAGGCTTCACGTGAAGACAGTCACAAAGAACAAGGGCTCTCTTGTACAGTAATGCAACGGAAGTAAAATGGATGTCGAGTCACATGTCAGCATGAGAGTACAATTAGGACCCGGAGGCTTGAGGACAGAACCATTATTGGCTCATATTTTGAAGACTCAGAAAGATTTCTTAACCTTTTTAACTAGATATAGATGTTTCTGAATCTTACAGTTCAAACATATGACATAATGTTACTGTAAGGTTTAAAGCACATGTGTCAAACTCGAGGCCCGGGGGCCAAATCAGGCCCGTGGTGGATTTAATTTCGGCCCGCAGGATCATTTTTAATTACAATTAGATCTGGCCCGCCGGTATATTGCACACCTTCCCTCCGCTCAGAGCCTGACCCCAAACATTGATGAACTTGCACCCAAGATGAGATGCCAAGTATCTGCTTGAGCTAGCATCACAGAGCAGCACACTGAGAGTGGATGTTTCCTTCTGCACTTTTTCTCTCATGACAACAGGGCATGTTTGGTTTTTTCTTAGAGGGAAATAGTTTTGTTGAAGCTGTTGTTGGCCTGTGGAAAAATGTACTCATAAGAAATGTCTCCGGAAAAGCTGCAGATAGAGCCATAAGAAATGAATGCAACTGATTATTTAATGTTGTTTTTATAGGCAATAATTTAAGCTTTGTTAGTTCCAGGTTTAATATGTGCAATAAGTTCATTTCAATACGTTTTGCAATAAACATTGAACCAGTCCGGCCCTCGACGACTATCAATTTTTTTATTTTGGCCTACTGTGTATTTGAGTTTGACACCCCTGGTTTAAAGCATCTGATATAAAAGCGATTTCAATGTTACCTCTATATAAAGTGCTGTCTCGTGTACTGTCTGATACAGAAAAAGATAACTTTAAGCGATGTCATTGTGTCCTTAGCATTCTCTTTTGGTGACCATTAAGGCGATCCTAAATAACAGAAGAAGAACCAGTTGGACAGACTTAACCAAACCTGTATTTATTACTTACTTATTGAAATGTGATTAACATGAAACCTGTAATAAAGATAGTGTAATGTTTCACCAGCTACGTCCCTTTTGCCTACTGTTTTTCTGCACACGAATCAATGTTGAATACTGTACTCAACACATTAAGACACTAGGATTTGGCTTCCTTCATTCCCTATTACGGATATACTTATGCTTTAGTTTTTTCTGATGTTTTAATATTTTGATATTTTCTTCGAATGGTGGCTTTAAAGTGTCAGTGTTATGTTAATAGAAAAAGGGTATACACCTCTGAGCTCCAAACATGTTGGAAAGATGGAGCTTTCATGACCAAGCTGAGTAAAAAGAACACACTCACAAATCCAGCCTCAGTTCACCCAGCCTCATGAAGCCTCACAGCATCTTCCCCCCCGTGCCTTCACCTCCAGACAAACCTTTACTCACCTCTCCACACACACACTCTCACGTCCCCAGCTCAGAGGCTTCAGGGCCCCAGATCACAACCTCTGCCTAATTTATGTTTCTCTGCGCTGCGACGCCACGCGCCCGTGTCTGTTGTTTATGTGGAAGCTGCCGACAGGCCATTAGAGCTTTGACACATAACTCTTAGTTTTACTGATCTCTTAGGTCATACACTAATATTCTTAGGGGGGAAAAAACGGTTTTGAATGTCATCCAGGACAGAAAGATAACAGTTTGGAGGGTCAGGACAGTAGGGTGCTGCACAGAAAGACAAATCGAGGCAATGTTTCTGACATTTATTATTAAGGGAGGCGAGGATCTGGAGAATTTAAGATGTTTCTGTGGCAAGGGAGAAGTTGTTTGGAGAAAAACAATAATGCAGACTCACACTGCACTATAACTAATGGAGGCTAGTTCTTCATGAGGCACATAGTGTAGCTGCCATACGCATCTCTGTTTTGAATCAGGCTCCTGGGTCCTTTGCTTTCTCCACTTTTCTGTCTTTTCTGCCATAATTGCCCCTGACAGCTGCTGGGAAACTTGGAAGATAGTTTCGGGAAAAAAATCCTCTGTTTTGACATAATCACCTCTGTACGGAGAGCCCCTCGGACCCCCTTTGAGAACCACTTTCTACACTTTCTAAACAAGCTGTTTGTGAAAGCGCTGTGTGGAGGATTTTGGCACCGAGTCTCAACACTGAGGAAAGAGAGTGAGAAAGTGAAAATAATCAACTTTTCAACAAGTGATAACAAATGGAGGATGGAAACGTAAAGAGAATACATAGATGTGCTGTGAAATAGCAATACGCATGTACATTTCTGAATACTGAATTAGTACAAAGTGCTTTTTGACTGTATACAAATCCCACCCTGCCAAAAACATTGTTCATAAACCAGTCACTTTGAAAGAAAGAAAACGTAAAAAACACAGATTTAATTGAGTTTTCTTCTACACTACACTAGATGTCCCTTAATTTCACCAAAAGTTAACATGAGATAATGCATCGTTTGCATATTTAATTACAACATTTCAGGAAATTGCAATAAAAAAAACAATTGTTGCCATGTTTTCAGTTTCATCGTGATGTTTATTAGTAATTGTTTTGCCCTGTTCCCTTCCTGTCTTGAGGAATGTATGCACTTTTTTGTCATAATCCAACTCAAGTTTCAGCACCTATCTATAGATTGGAAGTTTGTAGGGAAGGGTTTGATTAATATATCAATTTCTTTGTATCAATTATAAAGCCGGATTAATACAAAACAATTTCCTAAAACATTGCAATTCCATCGATTTATTTTAAATTGATTAGAAGAATCCCCTCTGTAAAATTATTTTAACGCAATATGTCAACACATTGAAGCAATAGCTTTGAACCTAGCATTATCCAATGATCGTATTTCTTTAAATTCATGCTAAGAAATTGTTAAAAAGTGTACCCCATGCATCCTGGGTGGGTCTGAAATAATAAGGAAAATACATTTAAATAAACGAAAGATATAATCATTGCTGGGCCTTCTGTGTAGGCTTTCTATCTGAAGTGACACACTGAGACGCTGGTGACCACGAGGATCCATCACTACTCTCCATTTAGCCCCGAGTCAAGCGCCACCCTCTGCACATGCACACAGAGTGATGATATTTTCATAACCCGGTTATGGTGAGGTAATAGGCTATAAGGGAAGGGCTCCACCGACAGCTGCAGTGTGGACGACATTGGGCCCAGACCCTGGATCTAAAATGAACTGCACCCTTCCCCTCACACCTAGCCACTGACATCCATTACATCTGCACAGAAACCACAGCACAGGAATGGAAAGGTGCCAGTAAAATCAGGCAGTTTGTCAGTTTCCAGATTTTAAAGGTTACATTTTTGGTTGAGTTGCAGTTTTTGGTGTAGTCTAGATCAATCCTAGTGGGTGTAGCTGCTCACAAACTAAAAAGGTTGATTGTAAAACACGGAAAAGGAGAGTAGGTGTGGCAGCTTGCAACATTTATTTTCATTTCCTCCCTAATAATACTTTCCAGAGAGCCCATTAATGGAAAACAGTGGTGGTGAAAGAAACATGTCATACCAATTCATTATTTATTAGACTTGCAAATGACTTCAAAATGGAACAACAGCCTGAGCAATTAGCCAATTCTATACCCATAATCGCATTTGACAAACAGCGTAATGACACACTTAAGAGACTGAGATAATAAATAACACTCGGGAAACCCTGCTTCAGTCTCCAGTCAGTCATCTAATTATACATTACTCAACGCTATAATCAGCCATCATGCATACAAATAAACACCGTTGGCGATCTTTATTTTTGAAAAAGTAAAATGGAAACAATTAAGTTGGAGCTTCCTTGGCCAGAGGTTGAGCCGAGATCTGTGTGTTGTCCCAGCTGTGCAGATGAAACATGATGAGCGCCGTTGTGTGTGGGCAGGCCGGTGAAACCAGACATTAAGGTGTTCTCCAGCTACAGATAACACAACTATTTCACAAGCTTAACATCGATGTGTATTAGACTAGTTCTTTATCTGGATTTGCCAAGTCTGGGATACATTTTGTGAAGGGTTAATAGTTGCAAGTTTATTTTGTAGGGCTTGTTAAAAGGGTCCTTGTAATAAGCCATAGTAAATCGGTTCATTTAGAAGCACTTGGTAGAAACTGAGTGAGTTTATAGACTGTTTAAGAACAATAAAGCTACATTATTTAGGTATTTTACCTTAAAATGATTGGCTTCTGTGACATAGTATAGGGAGAATGGCATCCGTCAGTCCCACTCGATGTACAATGTAACTTTGGTAGTATTTACAGCAAGTTGATTTTGGTAAAACTGGGTTCAAGTGTTCCCCCTGCTCGGCTGCTTTGTCTTAACATTTCGTTTTTTACAAAGCACAGAAACGACAATAACCGCTAATCGCTACCTACTGCTAACTGAAAGTGTTGACTGCTGGCTGTTATAAAGATTCCTCTATACATTTTGTAGTTATAAAGCCTTTGAATGTCTTATAAGCAAACAATACTAGTGTTATCATGCTATTATTACAACTAATACTATCCTAATACATAATAATGTCAAAAAGCATCTTATTAGGCCCATAATAAAAATATTACCACTTAACTAACACTTATTGCAAGGCCCTCAAAATAAAACGTTACCATTTGACTATGTAAACTTTAAATACAAAAAATAACAAAAGAACCTTATGCAAATGGTTTTCTGTTGGAAGCTTGACTGACTGCACTGAAATAATTTCAGAGGTTCACTCTGGACCACAGTGGTGTGTTTGTTGAGCTACACCATTCCTCTCGAGTGGTTGTGGTAGCATTTGGGTTCCTTGGGGACAGTCATCTCATCCCAGACCAGAAGGCAACAGGTGGCCCGTGCTGTAACCAGGCCTTTCTCTAATGCCAGTGTGCAGAGGGAGGATGGTGTTAACACTTTTACAGCTCCCCTGGGCGGTGTAAGAGCCATGGCTGGCCCGTGTAAAAGCCTCTGGTGACAGGTCACCTTGGCAGAGGGTGGCACTGCCAAGAGACGGCGCTCTGTCACACGGGTCACACTGTGGACAGACACGCAGAATAACACAGCTGAGGTGGGATGAGTATGAAAGACCACCGAAAACGAATGTAATGATTTTAAACGACTTTCGACCAAAAATCGCCAACATTCAAAACATTAAAAGGGTAAAATCAATGTACGCAAGACACATTCAAATATATTAAAGGTCTAGTATCTTCCCCTTATAGGAACCCTCTTAAACCAAATCTCTGTCGTCAAGGCGGTTATGTTGTCTGCGTGGTTCGTCTGTCTGTTGGCTGGATTACGAAAAATAACTACTGACCTGATTTTGATTAAAGTTATTGGAAGGGAAGAAAAAAACGATTTTTGAGTGGCTCCAAATCAAAGCTGGATACGCCTGAATATTATGTTTCACTTCGTTAACATTCAAGATAGTGCCTTTATGCTGCATTTTTATTTGTTAGAATATTAGTAAAACAATTATTCTGACTGTTAATGCCCCCCAAAGTCAGATCAACAACACTGGAACAAATGTAAACACTTTAAGCTATAAAATAAATTTTCTGTGTAGCATTAAAGTTATTTCCACATGAAGAAACCACGGTTGAAAGATATACAACCCAAATTGGCATATGGGGCCATCCGGAGTGCATGTGAATGCCTTGGCAGAGGTCCACGGTCAACGAGAGTCCTTGAGTTCTCCAAGTAATTGTTCTATTGAGTGGCAGTGACAGCACCAGTACAGAGATTCAGTGTGAATCGCACTTTAGATATAACAGTCAAACACGATAACATAGCTTCCTTCCTTTGTCTTACTCCACCTACAGCAGCCTAAAAGATTGAACCAACAGAATGAGGTAAAGCTAAACTCATCTTCTCCAGGTGATAGATGTATGTCCTTCATCATGAGGCTTGCATTAGGGTTACACATCAAAGACATTTTAACATAATAAATACAGTTTCCTATCACATTAATCTGATAACGGTTCAGTTCATCGGGACTGTGTTGCGTCCACAAGATAAAGCATACTTTGAGTTATGTATCAGTTATAAAAGGAAAGGATAGGATTACAACTTAGAACATCCTAATTTAGTTGTGTTGCGAGTCCAGAAATGTGTGATGGATATGTGCTGTCGCCATTGTCCTGGTTCAACAGGCTGGCTTGGATTAGTATGTGAAGTCCTTCATGTGTTGTACATCGAAAGATGAGCCTAGCTTGATAAAAGAACAATACCGCAGCAATATCTGTGCTATATAGTACGGCCTCACAAAACCGAAAGAAAGCTGTCACTTTGTTTAATATTTTGACTATAACTAACGTTTTTGCGCGCACTTTGAGGGTAAATTAATTCCACATGTCTACTATAAATACACTTTCTTCTTTACTCTTCACTTGGCTAACATTTGGTCTTGATTTCCCAGAGCTAATATGTCCTGTGCTCCCTGGGGCGGCAGTGACACGGCAGCTTATTGAGAAACTAGCCAGTCCATCACAATTATGAGCAATATCAACCCACCGAAGGGAGATATCACACATCAAGCGGGTGTATTTATCTTTCATAAGGTCAACAAATGTGTGCTGTATCCAATCAAATGCCATCATCTAACACAATACCAAGTTCCACAGAACCGTCAGAGTAACAAACCGGTACAATACAGCCATTGAGAGTTATGTAAGCTGCAGGCTCATGGCCAAGCTTCCAAATCTGTTGCCTTTTTTTCCCTTTACCTGCACAGTGATATTTATAATCTGAAGGTCTTGGACTGTAGAAAAAATAGGAAAGGAATGATGAAAAATGAGCTTACGATAGAGCCTTTCCTAAAAACAGTATTTTAGTTTCGAGGTCATTCGGGACTTGTTTGTCGTGTTTCTCACACACATTTACTGAAGGTTGATTCCTTCCCGCAGGAGCCCTTGCTCACTCTTCCCAAATATCTCTGGCTCCTACTCTAAGGGGGGAGGACGTAAATCTCACCCCTTAAGAGATTACAAACTATTAAAGGCATATGATCCAGGATGGATGGAAAGCAGAGCTTCGGAGGGGCTAACAGGAAAGACTCCAGCTTGCCTGGAATGACTCTTACTGACACACTGGCCCCATTCTCAGTTTATTACTGGAGTCCTACTGGTATATATATATATATATATATACGATTGTTGATGCTCTAAATCCAATCTAGTGCTATGCATACAACTTTGGGAAGGGTCATAGTGACAATATCTATGATAATGTCAGGGCTCAGTAACCCACATAGTCAACAGAACATGAGAACCATTTTTTTTTTTAAATTAGTGTCAGATGTCAACAGTTAGATAATACAGGAGTGTACCAGTTAATAAAAAAAGATTAATATGTTGTCAGATAAGCACACTTTAGGAAATGCTGGATGTACAGCTGGGATAAACACAATCCCAGGGATCATCAAAAAGATGACCAATTGAATAGAAGCGTCTGTGGATCAGGAGGTAAAGCAGCTGTCCTCAAATCGGTGGTTAGATATTTGGGAACTTCAGTCTCCGTCACGGTATCATTGGTAATATCGAACCCCAAATTGTAGGCATGCGTGAGAATGTTTATCAATCTTAAAGAAGATGTGGCAGCGTATGGTAATGTCTGACAACAGTTTAAGAATCCATTAAGAATTGGTGAACATTGGCTTGTGTTGTAAAAGGTAAGCGTTAGGTTAAGGTTAGCTTTAAGTGGTCGCTAAGACGACCAATTCGCTATCTAAAAAATGCCATCGGTTTACAACTTAAGAACCATGTTGAGATGTTTGTTGGAACCCCCACGCTGAAAAATTCAATAAACCTGTATACATTATGTCTGTAGGCACAACCACTCTCATAGATCCTGCAGGCATATTCAAGTCGAAGTCTCTGGGGTGAATTATTCTGAATGCACTCTAATGAGCTGGAGGAAAATGCTGAGTGATCTTAACGAGTCCCAGTTGTCTCAGTTTTGATGGTCACCATCAGCATTAATGCAAAGTCGCCTTGATGGTTGCTCAGCTGTTGTCCCCCAGGAGAACACTACGAAAGACAAACTGTGTGTTTAACTGTATTTGCGTCCATTCATGTCAAGATAAAAAGAATACCAATGCCAAAATCACTTCAGCTATTTCTAATTCTTGATATAAAAAGACACTCAAATGAGATTTCTGACACTTCAGAGTTCAGAAGCCATGAAGCGTAGTCAATGTGGTGCTTTGAGGAAACATTGATAACGACCGCATGCAAACATGCTCCTAATGCAGCTAACATTCTGATGTGATTGTGATGCACAGATGACTGATGGCAATGTCATTGATATTGAATTTTTGTCATAATCCAAAGTATTGGAAAAATAAATGAAAAGTCCTGAAATCACCAAACGTACAACAATTAACCCTAAAAATTGACATGAATTTGTGCATCAATCCATCCAATTGTTGTTGGGACATTTCATGTAAAACCACAAATATCAACCTGCTGGTGCTAGAAGAAAAGTCAACAGACCAAAAGAGTCATTACTGTAGATATCCTCCTCCATTGGCAGTCATTCTGACAATCTATTAATTTGCTATTGAGTTATTGAGTCTGGATCAAAGTGGTGGATGTTGTCCAATTCAGTCCCTTGACCCACAATGCTGATTTGACCAAAACAAGGTTTAGCTTTAACTACATGTATCCTTATTACCTGGCCAGTACTAGTCTAGCTATTAAAACACAATATTGAGAACAGATCTTTTGTTCATAATTATTCATTGATCCATCTAGAACACCCCGGGGTTAGGATTAGGGTGGAGATGATGATATCTATAGGTTACTTACGTAACCCCAGTCCTCGGAGTAACATGAAGTGAGATGTCTCACTATGGGATGCGCCTCAACGCGTATGCAAACAGAAGCATCAATCTCATTACGCCAATCCTGATTGGCTGGTGATCTTGACGTCAACGTCAGGGAATCCACTCACCCTTTAAGTAGCTTGCGCTACGACGCAGTGTCATTCAAAATAAGCACCTCTTCTCGCTTCGCCTTAGCAAGGAGGGCCGTCTGGTGAGACATCGCACTTCATGTTACTCTGAGGACTGGGGTTACGTAAGTAACCTATATTTCTCATTCATAACACTCCGTTCGATGTCTCACTATGGGATATTGAAACTCCCGTATTGCTAGACATGCTTATCTTGAATATCACCAAAAACAACCAGAACTTAACAGGTAGAACCCTGTCTCAACACGGGACCCAGCACTGCACGGGCCACACTTGGAGCAGAGACATCTAGCCTGTAAAAGCGGACAAAAGTGAGCGGCGAGGACCAGCTCGCTGCTGCCCAGATGTCTTGGATGGAAACACCCTTGAACAAAGCCCAGGATGTAGCCAGTCCACGAGTAGAATGAGCACGCAGGCCCGTTGGTGCCTGCAAACCCTGACTCGTATAGGCCAGAGCAATCACTTCCACAATCCAGTGGGAGAGCCGTTGCCTGGTAACGGGCTTTCCCTTCTGAGGGTTAGCCCAGGATATAAAGAGTTGGTCATTACAACGAAACTCTTTTGACCTGTCCATATAGATGCGTAAAGCACGGACTGGGCACAGCAAATTCGGCCGCTGTTCCTCAGAGGAACACAGCGGCGGAGGAAAAGCCACAATGTCAATTGGGGTACATGAGCCAACCACCTTAGGTATAAAGGCAGGGTTGGGCTTCAGCAACACTCTCGTTTGCCCCGGGGCAAACTGAGTGCACGAAGGATGCACAGAGAGCGCATGAATGTCACTGACTCGCTTGGCGGATGCCAGGGCCAGTAACAGCACTGTCTTCAGTGACAGGTGTTTCATGTCAGCTCCTTCCAGGGGTTCAAATGGGGTCAGGTTGAGCCCATCTAAAACCACTGCCAGGTCCCATAAGGGCACCAGTGACCTGGAGACAGGGAGGAGCCTGCGAGCCCCTTTCATAAAACGGCAGACCAAAGGATGTTGGCTAGCCATCTTACCCTCAAAGCCCACATGGCATGCAGCAATAGCAGCCAGGTACACTTTGATCATAGAGAAAGCTCTGTGTTTATCGATCAGGTCCTGTAGGAATGATAAAATCACCCCGACAGGACATTGAAAAGAGATGTGTCCTTCTTGAAGGCACCACTCCTCAAACACCCTCCACTTACAGTCGTAAAGAGACCTCGTGGAGGAAGCTCTTGCACTCTGAATAGTGTTGATCACATTCTGAGGGAGTCCCACTGTATTCAGATTGTACCACTCACGGGGCAGGCCCATAGTGCCAAGCGCTCTGGGCGTGGGTGAAAGATCGCCCCCCCCCGCCTGAGACAGTATGTCCCTGCGTAGTGGGAGCTGCCATGGCTGCCCGCACAGCAGCTGATATATCTCCACCAGCCAGTACATTGCAGGCCAGTGCGGAGCTATCAGGATAAGTGTGTGGCGTTGTTCTCTCACTCTGGCCAGAGTTGGGGGTATCAGAGCCAGGGGTGGGAACGCGTACAGAAGGACCGGAGGCAAAACGTGCGCGAGCGTGTCCACGCCTAACGGTGCGTTTAAATCGCGCATTGAAAAGAACAGCTGACATTGAGCATTTTCTTTTGATGCGAACAGATCCACCGCGGCTCGGCCGTAACGCACCCACAGCTGACTCACAATCCTTGGATGTAGAGTCCAGGCTGCATATAGTGGTGCACCTCTGGACAGCAGATCTGCCCCGAGGTTCATCACTCCTGGTACGTGCGTCGCTCTCAGAGAGAGGAGACGTCCGCAGCTCCATAAGATCAGTTTGCGTGCCAGCATGTGTAACTGGAGAGAACGCAAACCCCCTTGGCGGTTTATATACGATATTGTGGTCGTGTTGTCTGTCCTCACGAGGACATGGTGTCCTCTGAGAAAAGGCAGAAAGCGTTTCAGGGTGAGGAACACCGCTAAAAGCTCCAGATAATTGATGTGTGACCGTTGGAGGTCTCTGCTCCAGAGACCCCTCAAAGGTCGACCTTCGTATATACCCCCCCAGCCCGTCAGACATGCGTCTGTGGTGACCACCTTCCGCGATAGGACAGCACCCATAGGCATGCCCCGTACTAGAAAAGTCGGGTGTAGCCAGTGGCGCAGAGCCATTACGCATTTCATAGTGACCATCACTCTCCGCGCACCGCAGCGGGGTCCAATCTGAGGGCAGCGACCCAGCGCTGAAACTCCCTCATGTGTAAGCGTCCCAGTCGTACCACCAGAATAGCTGACGCCATGAGCCCCAGCAACCGCAGACATGATCTGAAGAGAACATATTTGCGTGGCTGGAAATGAACGAGGCAAGCCCTGAAGGCTTTCACTCTCTCTGCTGACAGGCGGGCTGTAAAGTTCAACGAATTCAGGCGTAGGCCCAGGAAGAGTACAGTCTGGGCTGGAGACAACATGCTCTTTTCTGTGTTTATTACGAAACCCAGGTCGAGCAGGTGTTTTACGAGGACATTCGTCTGCGTAATAGCCTCTTGCTCCGACTGTGCGAGAAGGAGCCAATCGTCCGGATAAGTTGCCAGGCGAATACCCTGTTGTCTCAACGGGGCTATCGCGGCTTCCGTACACCGTACAAACACTCGCGGGCTGAGAGACAGACCGAAGGGAAGTACTCTGTACTCGTAACAGACACCCTGAAAGGCGAACCTCAGATATTTCCTGTGTGGGTAATATACTGGGATGTGGAAATACGCATCTTTCAGGTCGACTGATGTGAACCAGTCCAGAGTGAGCATTCTGAATTTGTATCTTTTGAGATATTTGTTCAGAGCTCTCAAATCTAGTATAGGCCGAATTCCGTTCCCTCCTCGTTTGGGAACGAGGAAATACTTGGAATAAAAGCTGCTCTGACTCTGTTCGGCTGGTATTATCGATATAGCCTTCTTTTCTAGCAGCGAGAAAATTCTCTTGCTCTAGAATATGGGCCGACTCTCCCCGGGCTGTGAATACAGAATGCCAGAGAAGTGAGGGGGGGTGACAGCGAATTGGAGCCAGTAGCCCTGTGTTACTGTCTTTAAAACCCAAGCAGAATCTGTGAGCATCCTCCACTTTTCGCTTCTCAAAGCGAGCGGAGATATCACAGCTCTGTCGTCTGCCCTCAGTGTCTCTATTTGTTGTGTTTTGGGGCCCTCTAGTGTCTGAACACGGTGGTACCCCAGGTTGACAACCCCGGCCGACACTGCGCATGCGCGTGGCGGTGGTGCCTTCACAATCCCGTCTATTGTCCGCCTTTTGAGAGAGGCCGTAGCCGCTCTCAAAAAAGGGGGAGACCACAGACTGTTTATTGTTTTTCTTTTCATTTTTATTGACTGCGCCCTTGGCTTCAAGCCTGGAAACGACAGTGGAAAATGATTTATTTTGAAACAACAATGATGACGTGTTTGTGTGACTTAAACAGGCAGCAGAACTTGCTGTCTTTGATGTTAAGTCCATTTCCCTGATGGCGCAAACTTGAGGATGACGTTCTGGCATCACTCGAGGCGGCAGGAAGATGGGGGCATGGCGGCACCCCGAAAACACATGAGCATCCAACACTGGAACGTGCTCTGGAGCTGGGGAACAGGGAACTTCCAACTCCTTCATCGAGGAGAGGAGAGGAGGCTGTCAGGCCGCCCGCTTCTTCTTCCTCGCCTGGTGGCTGAAAACCTGGGTCGGCTGCGTCTGAGCGGCAGCTGCCGGGACCGGAGATTTTCTTGGCCAGCTCCCTCTTACCTCGTGCCTGGGCTGGGGACCCGGGACGGGCTGCGGTCTCTGCTGGTTCGGTATTTTGAACCGAGCAGGACGTGAGACAGCTTGGGTGAAGGCCTGCCGCGGGACCATTGGAGGTGGCGTCTGGACCCTTCGGGGGAGACAGAGCTGGAGAGCCTCGTCTCCCTTCCTTTTTGACTCGCACCTCAGCTGCATTGAAGCTAGAGCGGAGCCAAATATGCCCTCGGGAACAATAGGCATGTCCAGAACATCCTCTTTTTCCCGGTCTGGAAGGTTCGTCAGGTTGAGCCACCTGGCTCTCTCCTGTACCACCATCATTCCCAGTGCTTTGCCCGTGGCTTGGACTGCACAGCGCTGCACACGGAGGCAAATGTCCGTGATCGCTGCGATCTCGTCCCACACGGCAGGCTCAGGTCTGCTCGACATGTCCTCGCAAAGCTCCGCCTGGTAGGCGGTCAGCAGCGAGGAGACGTTGAGTGCCCTGGCGGACAAAGCTGCGGCTTTATAGGCCCGTTCGGTCATCGCTGACTGGAACCGGTCTGCCTTTGTCGGTAGCATGGGGTTCCTGCTTGGTGTCGAAGCCAGCCTCGGTTGGAGGTGGGCTGCCATCAGCGGTTCCATGGGCGGCATGCGGAGCAGGCCGAGTCTCTCCATACCGTCACGGTCCAGGGAGGAGGCACCCTGGATTGGGGCCTTGTTGCTGAAGGGACGGTCTCTCCACGAGACCGACACCTCGTCCAGCATCTACGGAAAGACTGGAAAGAGCTGCCTCTTCGTCCTCGCTGATTGGGGCACGTTCTTCCCCTCGTAGCGAGATCTGGAGGTCTCCTTGGCCGCTTCAGGCCATGGGATGTCCAGCCTGGACGCAGCGTGGTGACACACGAACTGCAAGTCCATACTTAGGACGGGCGAAGCTGGTGTGCTCTCGCCCGGGGGAGCGGACATCACTCCTGGCTTAGCAGCCTGAGCCGATGAAACGAAGATGTCATCCCCATCTGAGTCAGACAGGAGGAAATCAGAGGTATCCTCTTCGTCCTCCATGTAGTCCAACTCCAGGACATCCTCCGCGGGTGGAACCATGGTGAGGTCCAATTGGGAGCCCCAGCTTGACACAGCACGGGGCTCCACTCTCGCGGCTCTTGCCGCCACCGGGTCCCTGCCTGAAACGGCGTGGGGCTCCGGTTCAGCGGCTGCCGCTGTTGTTGAGCCCCAGTCTGACACAGCGCGGGGCTCAATCTCTGCGGCGGACGCCACCATGTCTTGATTGCCGGATGGCGAATTAGCGGACATGAGGGGGTCCTGTCCCGACAAGCTAGCTTGGCGTGCTAACCGTCGGCGGAGGTGCTTCATGGTGAAGCGGGTACAATGCCCGCACGAGCCGGGGTTATCGATAGCCTCCCGGGCGTGTTCCAGCCCGAGGCAGGACGAGCAGACCTGGTGTGAGTCTGTGCCTGAAATTTTAAACCCGCAGCCGCATAGCCGAGCCTCCGAGTCCCTGACTCCTCTGGTGTGAGGGAGAGAAGGGTCCATCTTCGATCGCCGGGGTGTCGGCGTGGAGTGGACACGCTAGTAACAGGTACGTTACTGAGAAAAAATCTAACCTTGCCGTTAGTCCGAAAGGAAAAAAGGCGACGGTGTAGATTATATTCTTTAAAGAATATTAACTGGTGTGTTAATACCTTTTTTATCTCTGTCTCCTCTGGTGTGAGAGAGAAAAGAGAACGTCCTCTTTACCGTGGTGTCGGCGTGGAGGGAAGAACAAACTAGCAACAGGTATGTTACTAGCTTGAAGAAAAAAATCAAACCTTACCGTTATTTCGACAGAAATAACGGCGAGGCAGATTCCAATATTAACTGGTGTGTTAATATTGCTCAATCTTCTTGCAAAGCAAAAAAGTAACCGGCAAGCGCCCATCGACCGAATGTTCAGTCTGTGGACCGTTAAGCTAGCCCGGTTACTGATAAAACGAGATGTGCTCTGAAGCGAAAAGAGGTGTTTGAATAACGCTGCGTCGTAGCGCAAGCTACTTAAAGGGGGGGTGGATTCCCTGACGTTGACGTCAAGATCACCAGCCAATCAGGATTGGCGTAATGAGATTGATGCTTCTGTTTGCATACGCGTTGAGGCGCATCCCATAGTGAGACATCGAACGGAGTGTTATGAATGAGAACTATTTAATCTTTCAATCTCTGACACATCCTGAAAGCCATCGTGAGCGTATCCCTTTTATCTTCATGATACAAAGATACGCTGTCACTCCAAATCCTCTAATTTCTTGATTAATGATCCCCATGGCGACAGCATTAAACACACGTCTAACTGTCTACATAACCTCTGTAAAAAATGAAATTGAATAAATGAACACATGCTGTGTGTTTGTGGTTACTAAACACACTCCGACACACTGTGAAGCGCTCCTTTCCTGACAGCTGAACAAAAGCTGCTCTGTTTGAAACAAAACATCACAATGTGCAAGAGGCCCCGGACTTCATTTGGCTTTCCCCCAAGCTCTCCAAATGGCTCATCAAAGTGAGAATAAGGAAGGAAATCCACCATGGTTTCAAACATGGACTCAGCTTTTAAAACGTTCTTTGAAAAATTGCCATCTTTTTTCTATTTTTATTTTATTTGGGGTTTCTAGTGTGAAGACTAGATAAAGAAACATATCAGCCGTGCTATTAAAAAGTGTCAAAATCACGTCTTTTGAATATGTGCAAGACAGAGAAGACACAAATGGATGTCTTGTGAAACTGCAAAAGAAACAAATCATTTGTCCACATTCAAGGCCTATCTTTATCTATAACAAGAACATCCACACCCCATCTGGAGTTAATACCGCTTGGCAAAAGAGAGGCTCTGACAACAGACTGCCAAACACCTTAGGGTGGAGCTGATGAATCAAGACAAGTTAATGTATCATGTCCCTGGGTGGGTGGGAGGCGTCTGGCCAGTCAAGCAGGGAGTTAGGCACGCCAAGGTCCCTGGATGGCAGCATGACAGACGGGGGGGACGGGGGGGGGGGGTGGCTGGACGAGGTGCCTGGGAACCTTGCTCTAAGAGGATGACAGCTCTATAAGTCAGGCCCTGATAAAGCAGTCAGGAGTGACAATCTCTGGGCCCCAGCCAGCGCAGCGTCCGTCCTGCTCAGATAAAGTCCGACAGGCCATCGATCAGTCCGGAGACAGAGAGCTGGACCCATGCTCTCCTGCCTCAATGGAAACAACTCAATGACCAGCCGCTGAAGGAATGCACGGAGCCTCTTGAGAGACAAACAAAGATGGCTGTGAACCATCTCTGTAGGAATCATGCATAGAGATTAGTGGGAGTGTGCGACGCGTAGCTTGTTAAGAGGTGGAGGTGCCACGTCTCCAAGTGAAAGGGTGGAGATGGAGGTTGACAATAGCGTTTGACACGGCACGTCTCGCGCTAAGAGGACCACCGCGGCTGCAGACAGCGGGCAAACACGAGAGAACCTTGATACCATAATGGGAAAGCAATAAGCCATGGAAAACTGCACATTTCACACAATAAATTCCACATGTCAAGCCTGCGCGAAAGGCAGACAATGCCAGCGTCACAAGGAATAGAAAGAAATACCATCCTTCCTATAGGATGTGTGGATACAACATGTTACACATCTTCAGATAGAAAGGAGATGTGATTTCAGATAAAGCCACAGGATCGGTGCACATACACAAAAACAATTTTGAATGGTAAAAGGAAATACACAGGACTGTAAATGTAATTATTCAGTGCAAACATCTTCACCTAGAAAAGCCACTTCACTGCTTCCTCTTTACCCATTCAGCTTTGTATCATGGTCTTAAATCAGGAACTTATCAGTGTGTGGCTCATGGGAAAATACAACCAATTTCAAAAGAACCAACAATGATTTCCCGCTTATGTTTACTCAGAATTAGCCAGTTCGAGTTTTACGTGACATAAGTAAGCAAACACAAAAAGCATATGCATTTTTTTTTAAACCCTTACATAAATTAGCTCATTGTTTCCCTGTGTTTACAGTGGCTGCTAAATGTTTCTGATAAGGTGTGGAAACTGTTTAAATATCCATGCATCTGGTGTAAGTTATTGAAAAATAATATTACACTTGTTTTTGAAAGATTAAGGGAAAAGTTCAACATGTTTGTAATATACTTTCTTCATGAAAATTAGATTAGAAGATCCATACCAGTCTCATGTAGTCCACCAAGGCTATCTAATTAAATGTGCAGCTACGGCCATGAGATTGTTAGCTTAGCTTAGCATAAAGACTGAAAATAGGAAAAAACAGTTACTCACAGTCCAAAGTATTGCACTCATAATATACGCTTCTGACTAAACCATACCCCCCATCTGATCGCAAAAAGGGTATCAATGTCCATCTAGGCAATTTTTTTAAATGATGACTGACATTTTTGTAGCCTGGAGACTTACTGCATTTTCTATTTCAGACATGTATGTTTGACTGTTGGGCAACTGATACATCTCAGCTTCTCGCCCGAAGTTTAATAGCAAGTCCTAGTTCATTTTAGAGGTGCTGGGAGGGGAATGTTGTACATTTCAACAGAACAGGATAGCTATTTACCGGTTTCCTGTATTTATGCTAAGCTAAGCTAACCAGATGTGGATTGTATAGCTTTATATTAACAACAGTTATAAGAGTGGTATTAAGTTTATCATCTCACTCCTGGCTAGATAGCAAACATATCTCCCAAATAAAACAACTATTCCTTAAGCAATGATATCAGGCCAATACACAGTGTGATAACTCTGGGTACGGGTATAAGGTATGGTGTTTCAGCTAGCCTAGCTTCTCTGTTAGCTCTCTGGTATCAACACTTTCTATTGAGTCCTAGCCATGCATTTCCTAGGACGACATGTTTATTATTTTACCATCAACCTCTATGGTGTGTCACCTTCAGAGGTGATTGTGCCCATTGTAGAGCGGTACAATGGCTCGGAGTCACACTCCATCAGAAATAGCAACTTGTCCTCATTTAGGAGTCAAATGCCAACAGCAAGGGAACAGCATTCCTGTGAAACAATAGCATTCCAGGGTTGTATCTCAGGACTCTCAATGATGCTGTGCTTAAATGTTATTCTATAAGCAACCTTTAATCATGCCCCTGGAAAAGCTTCAACTTGGCAGACAAGTAAGTGTGAAGGACATGCTATTTCAAAGAATTAAATTCTTTCTTCAGCTGAGATTGCCATGCCTCATCTCCTTCCCTTAGGATACAAACACTTTTCTTCATCAGATCGTGTTCAAACACTTCTTTAATTACAGCATAACACATAGAGGTGGTTGGACTGGCAATCCCTCACACAAAGCAAGGCAGCGGAATAAATGACTGGAAGGTTTGCTTTGGAAATATCTCAACGACAACATGCTACAGCAAAACTGCCACATGGAAACCATTGCAGGCAAGTCAGTGAAATTAAAATGGACTATCCATTAAACTCACACAGACAGAATATAGTGTGGAAAACATGTTTTAGGAGGGAAATGACATCAGTGAAACTCAGAAAAGTGTCCTAATAGATACTGTCTTTCTCTCTGCAGGTGCTAGCTAAAAAGAGTGAACGTTCAGGCAGGTTGTTGAAGTTGCCAAAGTGATATTTTTCCTGTGACTGAGGTAGGTTAGGCAACAGCTGTTTATCATGAGCAAGACAATCTGCCTTCTTGCCCTTTATACTGTAGCGTGACACTACAGGGAAGACTGTTGCTTATTCTGTATGAGCAAGAGTACATCCTGTTGCTCAAGAGACATGAATGAGGAAGACATTTTTTTTTAAAAGTAGTCGAAAGGATTAGACAAGAAGAAGAGCAGCAGCATGTCTCTCAAAATGACATCACCAATACTGCAGGCCCATTCACAAATCACTTTTCATTTAGAGCTGCTAACTCCATCATTCATCGTTAAATGCACGGAAAGATGAATGTATGAGCATGCTGCACTGCTCGGACCCTGGGAAGGTTGCAGACGGTGTCCTGGCAGAGGATCACACAAAGGTAAAGGCTGTTCTTCCATCTGATAGGCTTCAGGTTGTCTGCCAAGGCCGGCTACCTGCAGAAGAAAGGTTTGGCTAATATCCAGCTGTCACCGGGTTTTTAGTTCATCTTGCCCGAGGGAACATCTGTCCCTCTCATTGAACTGAATCCAAAGTCTCATTAAGGCCTTTTTAGAGTAGAGGTTTGGTCTCTTTCTGGAAGTAAAATATTCACTGAATGTCTAGTGCAAAACAAAGCATTACATTTTATTTAACTGACACTTTTATCCCAAAGTGAGTTACAATAAGCATTCAACCAGGAAGAAACCAAATGACTGCATACTGCAGGTAAGTACTGTACGCTGTCAGTAAGCCAAACCACTGCATTGGCTTCAGGTAAGCCAAACCTTCTGAAGTGCCACGTACAAAAGACATCATTCATTTTCTTTGCCACGGTGCAGTCGAAAACAGGTGGGTGTTTGCAGTCTGCAACGAAAGATGTGTAGACGTTCTTCATACCTGTTATCAATGGGGAGCTCGTTCCACCATTTTAGAACCAAAAAAGAAACCATACCACATAACAAGCCTGTAGGTTTGGTGTGAAACACAAAAGCATTATTCACTGTTAGTGGCAGTAAAACTGAGACTTCACAATGTCTGCACTACATTTTTTTTGTCCCAATTGTTCATCGGTTTGTTCACAACATTCCAGCCTGCAGTGCAGCATCTGTCTATAGACTATCTATTCACAACCTGCGGGGTTTTCAGCCATTGTTAACCTGAAGCCACGGTGACTGGAGGATAAAGCCCCCCGTAAAGTCTTCTCAACACACTCATACCTGATGCTGCACGCTAACAATGAAATGCAGATTCCTCTAGCCTCCAGCCAGGAAGGCTGCTGGCGCACAGGGAGCATCCTTTGTGAGGTATTTGACAACATTTATCAGAAAAGACACATTTTACTGCCGTGCTGTTTTCCCCACCCTCATTTTACAGTTGTCTTGTGTAGTTCAAAGACCCCCAAGGGTCCAGTATGTTAATGAATAATCCAGTCTAATTACATTAATTGTAAGGTTACTAGTTAGAGATGTTAGAGGTGAAAGGGTAATGGTACAAGTCACACAATAATGTGTGCTTCTGAATCTGGTGGGCAAAACAAATCTTAATTTATTTGGCATTTTTGGTAAAACACTTAATTTAATGTTTGCCAAGAATTTATGAGAAAATCCACTTTCATGTTTGGCATTAAATATGAATCCACTGCCAGCAGCAAGTACACTTAGCTTAGCAGAAAGAGGGCTTCCTTTCCGAAGGTATCACAATGAATACAGCAGCACCTCAAAAGCTTGATAATTCACACATGACACCTTATTTGTTTGATTTGTACAAAAGGTGTTAAAAACAATAGCTTGTTTGTTGAGGAGGTTATGAGCTGTACTATTTATGGGTCTGGTAACAAAGGTTGCTGGGCAAAACTCTACAAAGTACTTGCTTTTGTTGTTTTAGGCAGATTTTGCAACATTAAGACAAAGTCAGGGTAGCTGTTTCACCATATTCCCAGTCTTTAAAATAAGCTCGACACAAAGTGTAAAGCTTTATACTCAACAGACAGATAAGACAGTGGTATTGATCTATTGAAATACGCATATTTCCTCAATGAACAAACTGTTTCTTCCACTGTGCTGGCTGTTGCCTTTTCTCTGTACTCTTTTCTTTCTTCCCGGTTCAAGATAGATAGAGGACCTCGGGGATATGGATCAAATTAAACCTGTTCCAGCTCGTCTAACTTGTGGCTGATGGCCTATGTTACTTCCATCTGCTTTTAAAGCAGGATATAGAACCTGGAGATTGATATTTAATATGAATAATCACGTGATGGTGGTAGAACAATGCAACGAGAGGTGCGAAGGACATCGTACCATAAAGAACTGGCCAAACCACACTCACATTTCAAGACTTACAAGTTGAGTTGTTCACAAGCCCCCGCATTACTATTCATGCCACATACCAAGTGTACTCCCTTGTTCAAAGAATTACACTCCCTACATCAACTTTTCATTAAATATACATAAATCCAACATGGTTTAATAAAGTGGACTACAGTGAATCTGCCTTAAAATGTGGGATGATAAATACTCAATCTATATGTAAATATGAGCATTGGGAGGGCAAAAAATCAAAACGTAGGGAAAATGCATTAGCCGTCGTATTTGATCAGCGCCCCAGGAGCTGAAGTTAGGATTTTTAATGGAATCTGAGGAGGAGAGAGTGTCAGAGGCGAGGCAGGGAGGTGAGACTATGAAAGTGCTCACAGGAGAGCCGGCTATCTGAGAGGACGCCGGATAACAGAACGGACCTGAAAGATTACTCGCGCTGAGTGGAAATGGATTTATTGCATTTGGAGGTCTCAGCAGCTTTTCGGCACTCCCACAATCACAAAAGAAGAAGAAAAAGTCATGGTTTACGTCAAATAAAAAATAACTTTCTCGTTTTACACTCAAAACAGTGTCTGTTATGGCTCACAGCAGGTTGAACCAAAGCAACTGAAAACCTTCCAAGTTTAAAATCTTGTGGTAAAGTTAAAGTAAAAGTACTTTTCAACAATTTTAGGATATTTTACTACTTAAAGGTGCGATAGGTAATTCACTTCAGAAACACTTGTTATATTCCATGGAATGCTCTTAACATCCCGATAGCAATGAATAATACATGCAATGCTTTGACAATAAATACATTAAAAATCTGTGGAAGCCGTGCTGTAAAAAGCAAGACCAATCATTTTAGCCGGCCCGGCTAAAGTAACTGGATGGCCTACCTGCCTGTCAGCCTTCCATCGGGGCACAAACTTATCTCGTGCCCTCATTGGTCATGTGCGCGTTCGTGTGTGTTGGAGGAGGGGCTCTGTGAGGAAGTCTGAAGGAAGGGGCAGATTTTTTTCGGCTGCGTACTTTCAAATTCTAGCACACTCGAGCTGGTTTCTCCATACCTACCTTAACACCTATGGCACTAGCTTCCCATCGATCATTTTCATGATCTTATTTTTACTATCCAGCAAAGGGTTAAAGATACAACCATGCTAGCTTGAATAAGATACGCACTGTTTTCCTAAATGCTAGAGTTACTTTGTTTTATGCTTGCAACAACAATGCTAACATGCTAACGTTTCACAGGTCTGACTGTTAGCATGTTCACATCTTAGCTTTGCGTGTAAGCATGCTGTATTAACATTTTCTAATTAGCATGCAGGTACTTGTAATCCAAAGTAGGCTATTGGACATTGTGACATGATATTGACACTTACTGAAAAGTCGGGAAATCATCAATTCCAATATGGCAATTGAATTCGATGGCAATACATCCCATCATGGTCAAAACCACAAATTGAACCTAAGCATCAAAATGTTGTGGGAAAACAAAATCAAATCAGATTGTTGAAAAGCAGTTTGATTGAAATGACATTGGGTCAAACCATAGAATAGCCAAGGCAAACGAGCCCACAAGAAACATCTATGGAGTCCTATTAGGCATGGCTATTACAGGGTGTGTGTGCATGTCCCCATCTGTCTTTAACAGGGTGTAGAGCAGTAAAGGATGGTGATATGTGCCATGCAGCTCGGTATGAATCATGTGACATTCCACACATAGTGATTAGTGCCAAATTACGGTCCACACGGGGACCTGCATGAAGTGCTTGCAGATGCCTGTCTTTGCTATGGCGTCAAACATTTAATCCCCAAACTATAGTTTAACAACTTTGGAACAACTTATTTACGTCTTGTAAAACAGAGGCTTGAAGATCACGGGACAAATTACCCAATAGCTTAAGAGAGTGGTGCTCTGATGGCATCACCGTCACAAGAAGAAAGACGTCTAACCGGCTAAATATCAATGACTAATTGCATGCTGCACATATGTATTGAAACTGAGTAAAACACCCATGCTTCATTTCAGATTCCAACAAGTCAGGCTGCATCCCTTTTGTAATTCCCTGCTGAATCTTAGATTGAATATCTCACCATTTAAAACGCATACAGGTGCTGAAAATCAGACTTGAAATAACCTTTACCTTAAGTGCATCATGTTCGCACGTTGGAGATTTAGTGAGATGCTCTGTGGGTGAGCTGTACATTCTGTATATCATAAACATATGACCTTAAGGTCTAAATGCTGGTAAGTTTACTAAATACTATTATAGGCTGTCTGTAGGATATAAAAACTGTTTTATAATGACAGGGAATAATAAAGAGGAGGAAGGAAATAGGCATACTTGAGCCTTGATAGTGATAGTACTGTAGTTACTTAAAGGGGCACAATTGTGCTAATTTTCAGGTTTCATATTTGTATGTTGTGTGTCTCTACTGACATGTCTCCATGCTTTAATGTTCAAAAAGCAGCTGCAGCAGCTCTTTTCATACTATTATAGGCTGTCTGTAGGGTGATTAACATTTTGTTTACAGACTGATCACTCAATGATTCAAACTGTCCATCATCCTAAATAGACTAAAAGCAGTTTTTTGTTTCATATAGATCATTGGCTATGTGGGAAAATACTGTGTTTGAAATGTATAATTTAAATTAGATGTTAGCTTTTTGTTATATATATATATATTGTATTCCAGTCTCCCTTCAGATATGTTAAGTGGCATGTCATTCGCCACAATGCTGCTTACCTCCTTCAGTTGGGAGAAAAGCTGGTTCAGGTTCAGCCTTATGGGGGGACAGGGCTGCTGAGCCTAAAGATGGATCTGTTGGACCTGGCACCAGGGGGAGGGACAACTGATTTAGTATGAATAGGCGCTAAAAATGTGCCTTCATTAATTAAAGGTAGGTATGTAAGAATGGAGAAACCAGCTTGAGTGAGCTAGAATTTCAAAGTACAACCGAAAAAAATCTGCCCCTTCCTTACAGAGCCCCTCCTCCAACACACACGAACGCGCACATGACCAACGAGGGCACGAGATAAGTTTGTGCACAGAGTAAGGCTGACAGGCAGGTAGGCCATCCAGTTACTTTAGCCGGGCCGGCTCAGATGATTGGTCGTGCTTTTTACAGCGCCACAGCTTCCACAGATGACTTTTTTTTGACAACGTTTCACCCCCTTACGGCGCCCCTGCACACACACAACAAAGCTACAAAGATTATTTGATTGGCAAGACAAACACTTTCTTACTGAAACAAGCTTACATTTGCAATAACAGCAGACCACATGCATGCATGCATCCACACGTGCATCTTACACACACAACCTCGAACACTCTGCTGAGTGCAATGATGCCACAAGATAAATACGATACATACGATAAACTATTGATGCAAGGGTGAGGTTTAATATTAGGCGGCAGGGCGAACCCACACCAATGAGAGAGGAGCTCTATGGTTTGATGTTTCATATTCTAATCAAGAAATAAACAAATGAAAAACAGCGTGTCGAAAGTTCAGGAACCGTGATGACGTCCACAAGAGTCTTCGACAAACATGGCTGTTATGTGTTTGTGCCCTGATCGGGCGCTCCTGGTGTGATGTGTCATGTCTAGCTGTAGTTTCCTGTTATGGTTTTGTAGTCCTTGTCGTTTTCCCTCCAGGTGTACCCATTTGTAATGAACCCAGGTGTGTCTTGTCTCGTCATTACCTCATGCATAAGGATTCTGCTTTCCCCTTTGTCTGGGGCTGATCCTGTCTGTGCAGTACGTGTTCTTGTCTGTCATTACTTTATATTTCCTTTGTTCAACCTTGGTGATAATTATTAATTAAATTCTTTTTTTATTACTTTGGCTACCGTCTCCTTTATTATGTTGCCTTGACTCGACATTGAGCCTGCTAACAGTCAATGGTAACGTAATATGGGGGCTGGTCCGGGATTGATTTGAGCAGGAATTTGGTGGTGGCCGCTGAGCTTAGTCCACACTTTGAATTATGGTTGACAGTGTCGTGTGTGTGGCCCGTGTTTTATACCCTCTTGGTAAATAATTCTCCAATAAGCAGCGTTTTCATCCAGCTAGGGCAGCTGGACCATTTTCTATGGTTCCTTCCTTCGCCTGGAAGACATACCGTCTATGCTGGTCGGGGTAGTAGGAAGACCCTGTCAGGCTCCTCCTAGGCCGGCGTATGTCAGCTAGTTAGTTATATAGGGGGTCTGATAGTGAGGGATGGAAACGTTTAAGGGATGGGCCTTAGGTTTTTTTGTTTTTTTGGAACACACGACAGTTGTTAATCTCTTGCGAATCATTTTGAGTGTGGATGCGTCAGAAGGTCATACCGGTGCTCTTCTCTATTTAGTGGATAGCGGTATGGGAGCGGTGGCCAGAGTTATTAAGAACAGACTGTGCAGACGTGTAGGGTGAAGCCAGTTTTGTTGTTAATTGGTTGGTCGTATATGCTGGTGGAAGCGGGGTTGGTTCTTTAGTTTCTTCCTCCCCCGGTGCGACGGTACTAGGGCAGGTATGCCTGTGAAGGTATGTGATGTTGTGGCTAGGCCAACGGTCAACGTGTTGGGCTTGTGCACTAAGGAGGAATTATCAGGGATAGCAGAGCATTACGGTGTCAGGCTTGCCCCGAGCATGAAAAAGCAGCAGCAGCGGTTAGCGCTGGTGGAGGCTTTGACCGCCAAGGAGGTTATGGAGTCTGTTTGGAGAACCAGGTTTTGCTGAGGAAGATGGAACTAGAGTTTAAATTCGAGCAGCTGAGACATGCAGAGCGGTTATGCGCTCGGGAAGCGGAGGAGGCAGAACGTGGGCGCGTGCATGAGCTTGAGCTTGGAAGGCTTGGGGTAGGGGCGCGGGCAGTGCATCTTGCATCTTGCATCTTGCAGCTAGGTTCAATGCTACTAGGCACCTACGTCTGGTCCCGCAATTTTCAGAGAAGGATGTTGACAAATATTTTTCTATATTCGAAAATATAGCCACAACTCTGAAATGGCCTAATGACCAGTGGACATTACTTCTCCAGAGCGCACTCACCGGGAAAGCACAACACGTTTACGCGTCACTTTGCCCAAACACCCAGGATTACGCCGTGGTGAAGGCTGCTATCCTTAGGGCTTACGAGCTTGTGCCGGAGGCGTATAGGCAGAGGTTTCGCGCTCTTAGAAAGAACAATGTGCAGACCTACGTGGAGTTTGCTTACGAGAAGGAGCTGTTTGATCGTTGGTGCGCGTCGGAGAAGGTGGACACTTTGGTTAAGATGCGGGAACTCGTGCTTCTTGAGGAGTTTAAGTCATATTGTTTGCCCGATAATGTGGCGATGTACATTAATGAACATAAGGTGACTGAGTGCTCGGTGGCTGCGAGCCTGGCGGATGAGTTTGTGTTGACGCACAAAGTGCTCTTTGACAGACCTAATTATCCCGTGCGCAGGGTGGAGAGTAGACCGAGGTGGGACTGGGTGACAGGCCTGTGGCCTCTGGCGGTGGCAGTGTGGGCGAGGTTGCTGAGCGGGGAATGAGGGGAGAAAATGCGTGAGTGTTACCACTGTGGTAAAAAAGGCCACATAAAGGAGAACTGTTTTGCCCTTACCCGTCCCAGTAAACAAAATATCGTTGATAATGACACCCCACACACACATCTCTGAGTAGGGATGCCCAAAGGGGTGAGGATATGAAAGCGTACTTACGTCATCAGCGAGGGGTTTGTATCCTTGTCCGGCGAAGGGGTGAAGGTCCTGTGACCATATTAAGGATACGGCTGCGTCCCAGTCATTTATTCGGAGAGATGTGCTGCCTTTTGACAGTGGTTCAGAGGTGGATGCTGGGATAGCTGTCAGGTCTTTTGGGATGCATGTCATGGAAGTTCCGCTTCACACTATCCATCTTACATCTGAGTTGGTGTCGGGGCCAGTGGTAATTGGGGTGGAAAATTGTTTTCCTGTCGAGGGCGTATCATTAATTCTCGGGAATGATCTGGCAGGGGGTAGGGTCCTCGTGAAGGCAGAGGTGACTTGTGTGCCAGCAGAGTCTGGGGCGGTGGACGTCCTGGCGGATGCGTATCCGAGAGTGTTCTCCTCATGTGCAGTCACGCGGGCCATGGGTATTAAGGCTCTGGCCGAGGAAAAGGACGACGTGGACTTGTTTGATACCATCATAGCGACTGTAAACGGGGTGCCTGAGTGTCGTGACCCACTTATGGATAATCCCCAGGGTGCAGTACCACGGGGGCCTGAGGTTGGAGGGGGCGCTCCCGGGGGCAACCCGACTTGTGGTCATCATCTCAGTTTGTTCCTGAAATTGCCCCTCTTGAAGGTGATGCTGTTCTTCCATCTATTCCAGCCGGTCTCAGCCCTTTACTGCCCTCTACTTCCTCGTGTGAGTCTGCCAGTAGCGCGGCTGGGTTTTCTTTTGCTCGTGAGGAGCTTATCGCGGAACAGGGTAGAGATCCAAGCCTGTCAGGCCTTTTTGCGAACACAGCAGGAGTGGGAGAGAGTGAGATTTCTAAAAGTTGCTATATCCTGAGGGACGGGGTATTGCTGCGTAAATGGTCTCCTAGCCTCGACGCGTCAGCGGAGAATGATTGGAATGTGGTGACGCAGGTTGTGGTTCCGTTTAAATACCGTCACGATATTCTGTGTTTGGCTCACGATCACAGGCTCGCAGGACATCTGGGGGTCAATAAGACGTATGATAGAGTGCTGCGTCAGTTTTTTTGGCCAGGGTTGAAACGGGATGTGGTGCAGCACTGCAGGGGGTGTTCAACGTGTCAGGTGGTGGGTAAACCTAACGGGGTCATTCCACCGGCGCCACTCTACCCTATCCCGGCAGTGGGGGAACCTTTTGAGAGGGTTATCATTGATTGTGTAGGTCCACTCCCTAGAACCAAGGCAGGTAATAGCTTTCTTTTGACCATTATGTGTGCCAACACACGGTTTCCGGAAGCAATTCCGCTGAAACGGATAACGGCCAAAACAGTGTCACAGGCCTTGGTGAGGTTTTTCTCCGTTTTTGGTTTGCCTCGCGTGGTACAGTCCGACCAAGGTACGAATTTTTTATCCCGCATCTGCTCGCAGGTTTTAAAGCATAGTTTCTCTAGCCCATATCACCCACAATCCCAGGGGGCTTTGGAAAGGTTCCACTCCACGCTAAAAACAATGCTTCGGGCGTTCTGTCGTGACACGAAGGACGACTGGGATGAAGGGGTTCATTTAATGTTGTTTGCCGCAAGGGAGGTGGTGCAGGAATCTTTGGGATTCAGTCCTGCAGAGCTGGTATTTGCGCATTCGGTTAGGGGGCCGCTTAAGCTGCTGAGGGAGAAGTGGTTGGGGGAGAGCGAGCCGAAGAACCTGTTAGACTATGTCTGTGGCTTTAGGGAGAAGCTGAAGAGGGCATGTGAACTAGCGAGGACACATCTGAGTGACACACAGGGGAGGATGAAGGGCTGGTATGACAGGAAGGCTCGGGATAGAACGTTTGTGCCAGGGGAGAGGGTTTTAGTGTTGTTGCCTGTCCCAGGCTCCAGCTTACAAGCACGGTTTAGTGGGCCGTACCTGGTTAGAGAGAAAGTAGGGGATTTGGACTACCTGATCGAGACACCGGATCGTGGGCGGAAGACTCGCTTGTGTCATGTTAATATGATTAAGCCATATTATGTGAGGGAGCCTCTGGTGAATCCTATTGACAGTATTGTTGTGCCCTCTGCGAGTGTGTCCACTGTGCCGGTGTCAGTTTGTATGTTGGCGCCATCTAGCGTTGATGAGAGTAATGACAGTCTTTGTTTTTCAGAGGGGGTTGGAGAACTGGAAGATGACGTCATTATTCCGTCCAAGGCGGTCGTGGAGGGACGGTTGACAAACACTGAGTCATTGATCACTCTTGACTGTCATCTTGGCCATTTATCAACAACGCAGCGAGATGATATCAGGGGTTTGGTTGGGTCTCATTGTGAGCTGTTCTCCGATATTCCTTCGCGCACTAACGTATTACAACATGATATCGATGTGGCGGAGGCATTACCCATTAAACAGCACGCGTATCGCGTGAATCCATATAAGCGGGCACGGTTACAGAAAGAGGTGGAATACATGCTCACTAACAATATCGCTGAGCCCAGTTTCAGCCCATGGAGCTCGCCGTGCTTGTTGGTTGATAAGTCAGACAAGACAGATAGGTTTTGTACGGATTTTCGCCGAGTAAATGACGTGACTAGGCCTGATAGTTTTCCATTGCCCAGAATGGAGGACTGTGTCGACAGGGTGGGGAGTGCGTCTTATGTAACCAAGCTGGATTTGCTGAAAGGATACTGGCAGGTGCCACTTACGGATCGCGCTAAACTAATTTCTGCGTTTGTGACACCTGACAGTTTCCTGCAATATACGGTAATGCCGTTTGGTATGCGCAACGCGCCTGCGACTTTCCAGAGGCTGGTGAATCGTGTTCTGTCAGGCGCAGCTAATTGTGAGGCCTATCTCGATGACCTCGTCATCTATTCTGACGATTGGGAGGGGCACATGGTTAGTTTGCGGGAAGTTTTTGACCGGCTTGGTCAGGCAAACTTGACCCTGAACCTGGCCAAGTGCGAGTTTGGCAGGGCGACCGTCACCTATCTTGGCAAGGTAGTGGGGCGGGGGGAGGTCCGCCCTGTCCACTCCAAGGTGGAGGCGATACTTGGCTTTCCAGAGCCTGCTACACGTCGGGACCTCCGGTGTTTTCTGGGGATGACGGGGTATTATAGGGGTTTTTGCAGGAACTTCTCAGCGGTAGCTTCTCCCCTCACAGATCTCTTGAGCCCGAAGATCCCATTTCAGTGGACGCCTAGGTGCACTTTTGCGTTTCAGCAATTAAAGTCCATCCTGGTCAGTGCTCCTGTCCTCGCAGCGCCTGTGTTCACAAAGCCTTTCAAGTTGGCTGTGGATGCTAGTGAGCTGGGCGCAGGCGCGGTACTTCTGCAGGACGATGACGGGGGTATAGAACATCCGGTGTCGTATTTTTCTAAAAAGTTTAATATACACCAGCGGCGCTATTCCACAATTGAAAAGGAGGCTTTGGCCTTGATTTTGGCTCTCTCCCATTTCGAGGTGTATGTCGGTTCATCCCAGGTACCGATTAAAATATACACCGACCACAACCCGTTGGTCTTTATAGGCAGGATGCGGAATTCGAACCAGCGGCTAATGCGCTGGAGCCTTTTCCTGCAGGCCTTTGATGTTGACGTGGTTCACGTCAAGGGCAAGGACAATGTGTTGGCTGACGCGCTATCACGGCTGTAGACAGGGTGAGGGGGTGCTATTTATCCTTGAGGTGGTGTGGGGGTTATGGCCGCTGTTTATGTTCATTCCCCCATTTCGCCTTGGGGTTATGGACATAAAGTTGGGTGTGGGGGTGTTATGTGTTTGTGCCCTGATCAGGCGCTCCTAGTGTGATGTGTCATGTCTAGCTGTAGTTTCCTGTTATGGTTTTGTAGTCCTTATCGTTTCTCCTCCAGGTGTACCCATTTGTAATTAACCCAGGTGTGTCTCGTCATTACCTCATGTATAAGGATTCTGCTTTCCCCTTTGTCTGTGGCTGATCCTGTCTGTGCAGTACGGGTTCTTGTCTGTCATTACTTTATATTTCCTTTGTCCAACCATGGTGGTAATTATTAATTAAATTCTTCTTTTGACTACTTCGGCTACCGTCTCCTTTATTATGTTGCCTTGACTCGACATTGAGCCTGCTAACAGTCAATGGTTACGTAATAATGGCCATAAATAGTTTTTTAGATGATGCACATTTTTCTCACAGGTCACTCTCACTGCCACGCCCCCTTTTTGCTATTGGGTGTGAAAACAAACACACACCCGACACTTGACCTCCTTTCTAGAGAGGAGAACATTTCCGTTGACGAACAGATTGACCTGATACAATATCCTGCTGACTTGACCAGACTTTGCACAGGCTGCGTGAAAGAAATGATTATGAGGCTGCATCAACTAGGTGTGATGTGTTCAAGTGTTACGATTGAGCCAAAGTAAAGTTCAGGCTTCCCACATGAAGTGTTCTTTGAGACTGTGCAGGACTGGAAGCTGGAGAGAAAGAAGGGAAACTGTTTATGTCAGTGACAGCAGCCTCAGTCACGAAGCATTTATGAGAGGAAGTTGAATACAAATAAGAAAATATGACTTCCATGTTTTGCCATTTTATACTTTTACCTCAGTACAATAAGATGCACATGTTACTTCACTGCAGTAATTACATATTACTTTATTTTAAGATTCACATTAATAATATCAAATATCATTTACAAAGAATCATGTATTAGATAAGTATAAGATAATTTTACAGAAAAACTATTAAGCATCAATAGTTATCAGGAAATATAACATTATTCTGCACCATGAGTATATTTTGATGCTCATTTCAGGACTTCTACCTTTAACACAGCACTTCTACAATGTAGTATTGGAGCTTTTTACTAAATATAGGTATTACTTCTACCTCTAGATATTGCAATAGCAAACATTAGTTTCATGATGCAGAGGTTAAATATATTAAATCAGAGTAAGCTACAAGTTCTACAATATTTAGACCACATGGATTCAGACTCCCTGAGGTCCTTTTGAGATGTGTTCCTAAATATATCATAATGACCATGCCTTTTCAAAACATCCTTCTAATCAAGACATCAGTGTTCAGAGAGGGATTTATTAAATGTAGGGTTGCAGCAATTAAACAGAGCATACACTATGAAGGAGTGAATCATGTCTGGACCAAATGACATAACTCGAGTGAAAGCAGCATAGTAACTTTGGGATGAATGGCCATTCATAGGACTATTTAGACAAGTTGTGCAAAAACATGTATTAACTAATGAGCTAATGGAGTGTAAGTAATTAATAGCACATCACGCCTTTCGACTCTTTTCCGTGACCTCCTCACATTAATTCATGTAGCAGGTTAGTAAACCTCTGCTTAATCTGCACTCGATGCAAATATAAACCACACACATGTCTATGAATATGAAGTTCCCATGCTGACACACTGACCCATGGAATCCATCGAAAACACCTCCATCTGTCCACACGTCCCAACCACCGCCCTGGTACAATAAATGGCAGCAGCTGTTCCTTTAAAAGCTGTGTTTAAGAAATGAGATTAATTAAGGTGTTCTTGTTTTAACAGCCCAGCCCCCCCCCCCCCTCTGGCTCCAGCTGTGAGATCTCTTTATTGCCCCCCAGTTTGCGACACGCTCCCCGCACTCGTTGTAGCGTCCTGCTTCACACAGTGTTACATTTCTCTGCATAATAGCCATCCTTTCTGCCAAGAAACACTGAGGAGGTGTTAACCTCCATTATGGGATCTTTAAGTAACAATACAGGGTTTCCCACACATTTTCATTTTTATAGACGACATTTTAAATGTTGTCCATGACTTTTAAAAAAAGGACCCATGAAGCCCAGAAAAGAAGAAACTCAGAACATTCAAACCCAACCCTTTTTTACATTTTTAACAGTTGGTAATTGTCACTAAAATATTTTTCTGACAATATAAAACAGAAAATTCCTTTGAAAAAATACAAAGTTTACAAGCACTTATATAAGCGTAGCACTGGCTTTCAGCACGAGGGAACATCAGTGATTGCCCTATAGGTGTATTCTTAAGACATCTGATGATAAATGAAAAACAATGCGGTAACTAAAGTATATGTAGTTAAATGTTATCCATAGAAGACTACTGTACCAATAATTTCAGTCAAGACCAAAACGAATCCATGTATTATCCAACATGTAAACGGATTTTCCTACATCGATTTATTTTACCATTCTAGAAAACTCGTTTTTTAAAGGTTTTAAAGGACCGTAGGAACCCTGACAATAGCTGCGGATTAAACAACAACTATCCACAGACCAGTTGCACAAAGTCTGCCTGTTAGAAATGATCAAGGGATTTGCAGTTGCAGGTAGGCTGCCTGAGCAAACCTCCTTATGAAATGCATTGTGGGCAAAGTTACGGTTTGAAATCAGAGTGTGATAACAGCTTGAAACTGAGCTCAGCTATCATTCATCACTCAGTAATATTCTCAATCTCTTTCATATTGAAACTTGCATCGAGTAGATTAAAAAAAAGTCACTAAAAAGGAAAACATGTTGATGATGCACCAAAAGAGAACTTCAGGTAAAGTTGAACAGTCCCACCCAAAGCGCTCTGCTTCCATCTAGTGGTGACAAACTGAAACTGCACGCTTACAAAAGAGAATCTGGATGCCACACTTTGAAATCCTTAAAAATAAAAACACATTTATTAGCAATCATCACAGCGAAAGAATGCATGACATCTACAGGAGTATCTGTTGGAATAAAAATGCTAAATCTTATTTACAAAGTCTGCAATTGAATGTGAATTAAGTTCTGCACATGCAAATTGCAAATAGGGTATATTATTATAATAACACAGGTAACAAAGCTTTTCCACCCCGCCACCCAAATGTAGAGCCCGTCACTGCTGCTGTGGTCCCAACTAAACGACCACCAGACAGAACAATGGGATATAATAGTGTCTGATGGATTTGTAGAAAGAATTACCGTGCAATGCAGGAGCGTTTGGGCCTGCATACAGCATCAAAGCAGAAGGGATCCAGCAACACACACATTGATAAAAGATAAACTGGCCAAGCAAGGGCAGATAAGTATTTCTAAAATCATTTTTCGTTAAAAGGAAACGACTTGCCAGGTTAGACATCGCTTTTTGAGACAGCGTTGCCCTTTGGCTGCTAAGGCTTCTAATAAAAATACATCAGGATTCAGAGGAGGGTTCTAAATGCTAAATGGCATCAAGCGTCCACCGTCTTCTGTTCTCCGTGACCTCGGACTAACACTGGCTTCCTGTTATCCAACCCGAACCAAATGGGGATGATGAAACAGATACTGGGCACACCCCGACTGTTCAGAGCATAAGGGTAAAACTAAAATCATTCAACAACCTGAGAACAGCAAGAAAACATTTTCACGCTACATAAAAAACATTCAATTACGCATGAACCAAAGCAAACGTAACATCGTCTCAATGACCTCATTCCCTATTTTACAGAACTGCCTTTTTCTCAAGACTCAAGATTATCGCCGTGTGGCTTTAAGTGGAATCAAGGGTTTATGCCGCGTCTGAACCGAGTGTTTATTCATAATAGTGGGTTAGAAGTCGCATTGGGCAATTACGGTCTGATTGGATCACTCACTCAGCCGAAGGCACTTAGAAGACTCTGATGACCTGTTTTAGGATTTGTTTTGCCTCAGACAAAAACAACACTTCTGTTCATCTTTAAGTTATGTGTAAACATTGACTTAAGTCACTTAATAAAATGGATACCAGCAAATAAAATGCAGGCTGCAGACAGTGGGAAGATTTCATTAGGAATTAAAAGGGCGGGGTTAGCATAAGCTAGCATCGTTATTTGGCAATTAACTGTTCAAAACGACAATAACAACCGTGTCATGTAAACACCAATTGTTGACAAAAGGATGTTTAGATGTGGGATTAGAGGAAGTCCATGTGGGGAACATCACACTGTGACATCATGAGATTCTTGCAGAAGCTACATTAAAAAGCCAGACACAGCATGTCCATATAAGGCATGACGGGTAGGAATAATCCACCTTCTCAGTACTGAAGCAGCTTCTTAAATCTCCTGACATTCGGGTGGGGGTAGTGCTGTACAAGGGGGCTCTAAGGTAGTACTGCGTGGTGCGGGGGTGTCGGTAGTGAGCAGAGCTGGGTAACTTCACAGAGGAAGGGGTGGCTGTCGAGGTCCCACGAGCATTAGGGGCGGAGGCTGCAATGGGGTCTTCATCTTCAGCTTCTTCGAGACTTTGAGTGTTGGATGAGCCACTGCAGCGTGATGTCTGAGGAAAAGGGAGGAGGGCTGTTTCAAGACCGCAGCAGGGAAGTACAGATGTAGAATCACTTAAAGTCTGGTACGCTCCTTACCGATATTGTCTTTCTCTTTGCAGGAGACGGAGTAGCAGCAGATCTCCCGGTCCTGAATGGCAGAGAGGTTCCTGGAGAAGGAGAGGAGGAAACATGAAACCTCCCAGTTCAAATGAGAGAGTCGCGTTAAGGCTGATGAATAAACCTCCCAGCGATACAGGTGATCCGTTACTTCCATCAACACAGGGACAGCACTGGTCAACACGTGCTAAAAGGGAACTATTCTTGTTCTTATAGTCAAACTGAATGGGGAAATAACAGATACGCTCAGCGAGTAAATCTGTGTATATGTTCCACTCCGACATGCAGCTCATCGCTCAGGTGTATTCTAACATCACTTAAAGGTGGGGTAGGTAAGTTTGAGAAACCGGCTCGAGATCGCTAGAATTTGAAAATACACAACCGGAGAAAATCTGCCACTTCCTCACAGAGCCCCTCCTCCAACACACAACGCGCACATGACCAATGAGGGCACGAGATAAGTTTGGCCCCGATGGAAGGCTGACAGGCAGGTAGGCCATCCAGTTACTTTAGCCGGGCCGGCTCAGATGATTGGTCATGCTTTTTACAGTATTACGGCTTCCACAGATGACATTTTTTTATGGATTTGTTGTCAAAGCACTTCAGATATTCATTGCTATCGGGATGTTAAGAGCATTCCATGGAATATAACAAGTGTATCTCGAGCCGGTTTCTGAAACGTACCTACCCCACCTTTAACTACAGAAGAAAAAAGATCTGCATTAGATGAGGACTTTCTTGTTTGCACTGCAGATGGGCAGGTTCATGAAATGTCACATATACTCAATATTAGGGATGACACAAGAACCAAGTCTTCAGTACTGAGTCGATGCTTAAGACGAATATTGTTTTCTATAGCACCACAGTGCTCCGTGACTGGAGGCTAAAAGGCGTGATAGGAAATGTATTTGGAGCGCGGTAAACTCACAATGGAGACATCCAGGACGCACCCTATGTTCTCACTTGTACCAATGTAGATGAGCTATTAGAAATGTAATTATAACCCGTTTGATCTTACAAACAACAGCATCCTAAAGATCAAGGAGTGAATCGTCTCCTTTTGTTACCATGGCACAAATCGGTATCAAACGTTGTTGACCGTCACTGGAATCGGTAAAATAAACGAGTTGTATTTTGAACACACGTTTTAAAATCTGGTCTAATAAGCTGTTGCAATGTTTGAAATACTCTTAAGATATTTGTTGGAGGACTATCTATATTTAGGGGTCCCAACAGATTTGTAGTGCAATGGTTTTCGCCGTGACGTTCGTGGAGGATTATCCACGGGACACATCGGCCCTGAGTGACTCACATCTTTTCAATGAGCTGCTTCTCATCCAGCGCGTTCGGCAGGTCTCGCTTGTTGCCCAGTACGAGAATCTGAGAGAGGAAGAGAACAAGAGAGAGAGGAAGAGAACAAGAGAGAGAGGGCCGATCAATATCCAGCACAGCCATGCATCAGCATTATCTCCGTGTGAGCAGTTTAAAGGCTTTCTCTCCACCATGTGTTTCACCGATCACAGAATCCTCACCGTGTGCAAACGACCACTTAGTGTGGCATCAGGCTGAGTCACTACATCCATGTGTCGCATCATTACCAATTAGGGCTTTGATTCCTGACTTACGGGACCCTCTGAAATCAATCTGTAAGGTCACGACAACTGGCCACTTACAGGAATTCCTTGTAGCTGTGGTTTCTCTAAAAGGTTGTGCAGTTCGTTTCTGGAAGCTTCCACCTTCTCTCGGTCTGCTGCGTCCACCATGTAACTGCAAGAGGGAAAGAAACTGCTTAAAGAGAGTTTGGTCAAAACTAAAATGGCTGATTTACTAAATCAAAAATGTAATTTCTTACAACATGTATTTGTACACAATAGAGTGGCGCAGATATGACATATTTGTATTAGGGTTGCCAGAAACTGACCATGATCAAAATCGATTATTCGGCAGCCCTGGCAAATAATAATCGATTATTCGATTATTAATACTATTACTATTATTAGCATATATATATTTATATATATTTTGGTTGAAACTAAGCCAGAAAAAAAAAAAAAACATATATATATATATAAATAAAATCGATTTTTAAAAATAATATTCGATTATGGAGACTGTAGCGAATATTCGAATAATCGAATAATCGCTGGCATCCCTAATTTGTATAGACCTTGAAGTTAGCATTACATGGGCTCCCACAAGTAAAAGCAATGATTTTGAAATATTGTGTAAAAACTAAGATCTGTGACGACATACATTCAAGATCTTCATGTATTAACTCCACTTTTATAATAGTCCAAGCTTGAATGCAACATGACTTTGCATTAACACCGCTAAGCTAATGGCGGCTAACTTGATGTAAAGTAGTCTCTCATAGCCACATGCAAGCAACCGCTGTTTTTAAGACACATGTAAGCTTCAGAAGTTACCCAGTGGGGTGTTTAGTAACATCTTTATGTCTAAATAAACCCTGAAATCTCGTTGGCTTGTGTTAACCACAGACCTTGGTCCAGGTATCAAACCAAAAACTCATTCAAAAACATTGACTTCGAGACGAGGGAACCAGGAAGTGCAGAAATACTCATCCCAGCACCACTCTATCATATGGGGAGCGACCAAGCCACATATTACCATATACAAATAAGAATCGTTTCTCATTGGATGTACGATTTCAGTTCAGTTTTTCAGAATACCAGTACGTTCAGGAAGCCAAACAGAATACGTGCGGTCCCAAAGGCCACCTGCTGCACTTTGTAGTGTCCACAAACTTACACAATAGCATTGACTCCTCTACAGTAGCGCTCCCACATGCTTCTGAAGCGAGGCTGGCCCCCTATGTCCCATATCTGCGGGGGGAAACAACACACACACACACACACACACACACACACTGTCAGAAGACCAAGGCCTCGGCAACATTTGTTTCATATATGAACCAGTCATATTGTTCCAGGGTGCAAACCATCGAGCTCTCCGCTGTGTAACATCAGCTGGACATGTGCTCGTCAGCCTACCTTTATCGTCACATTGCCTTTAGTGACCTTCCGCATGTTGAACCCGACGGTGGGAATCATGTCTTCGCTGAACTGCCCTGACTGCAGAAAAAGAAAGAAAGAGAAAGTTCAGGTTAATGAATACTGCAACTCGCAACTGAAATGCTTCAACCATCTCTGCATCAACAAATAAAAACACATGCCAGTATGCTTTAAGCTTTAGAGTCACATGGAAAGCCTAGCGAATCCTTGAACAGGAAATGATTTGATTACACGGGTCATGTTCAGCTGCTTGATATTTCAATACTTGGTCCTGAGCTCCATGACTCATGATAAGATGATGGCGTTTTGATCAGCACGCACGCTTCCTGTAACCATCCAGTGCTTTGTGAAATGCCATAAACTAGCATCATCCTAGAACCCAACTCTAAGTCTGATACAGACATTCAAATATCCCAGATGACTTCTATAGCCTTCTTGTTTGCATGGCTGATATCGAGTCTGGGCCCGGTCCAACAGTCTTGAAAGTAAAGTCGAAGGCAGTTTTGTTTAAAGCTGATCTCAGATCACCTGACATGACCACAAAGGGCACGGAACAAGTTTGTATTCTTGAGGAATCCAGGAAAAGGGAGCCGATTACAGCACTGAGGCCGACACCATGACTTTCCAATAATACAGTGTGCTCTATCACCAAGACGCAGACACGCAACACAACCTTTACCCCAACACCACCCATGGCTAAACAAGTATTAAAGTATCAACAAGTTTCACAGTGCCAGCTCTGATACGTGCCAATAGTGTGGACGCAACAACAGAGGAATATTTTAAAAGGGAGGAGGTATAAACAGGTTCTTTAGGCTTAGCATGCAATGGCATATTCCACGCAAATCTAGCTATTTACATGGTGTAGTAACGAAGTACATTTACTCAAGTACTATACTTAACTTATTTTGAGAGACTTTACTTGAGTATTTCTAGGTGTTGCTACTTCGTACTTCTTCCCCACTACAACTCAGAGGTAAATCGAGTCTTTTACTCCACTACATGTATTTAATTCCTTTATTTACTTTGCAGATTCAGATTAATAATGTGAAATATGATGCATTTAAGTGTTCTCACAGCTGGTAAAGGTGCAGCTAGTTGTAATGACTTTGTATACGTGCAGGGTAGCTAGTGAATTTACTCCAGGTGGAACTAAAGTCTGATTTAAGGGTAGTTTATATTTCACATTCTTAATCCAAATCGGAAAAGTAACTAAAGATATTCAATAAATGCAGTAGAGTAAAAAAGTACACAATTTACCTCTGAATTGTAGTGGGGTACAAGTAGCAAAACATTGAAATACTCAAGTACATTTACAAGTACCTCAACATTTTACCCAAGTTCAGTACTTGAGTAAAAATGGACTTAGTTACTTTTCACCACAGCTAGCCATTTACCTAAATCTATAATGATATAGATAGCTTGCCACATGCTGGTGTTATGTCTCCAGACCTCATCCACTTTAATTAACCCTACCTAACATAAGATTACTAGACCAGACTGTTTCCATGTTAACTGGTTGACTGTTGTCATATCACTGATGTTGACACACACACCGGCGGCTATTACACAGCACCTCGATCACATGACCGCTTCATACTTGTATGCGCAGTCATACCAACAAATCCGTCACTCTAACCAAAACAACTATTAAGCCAAACCATATGATAATATGTTAAAGACACAAAACACTACTTAGTAATGCAGTCATGCACTTTTTGAACATTTTAACACATTTAAAGACAACTTGTCCCAGGTAAGGTGCTAGTCTGGGCCCACATCGACAGTCTTACCGCTATCACGTTGACGAAGGTAGTTTTCCCGGAGTACTGAAGTCCCACGAGCGTGAGCTCCATCTCCTCTTTCCAGAAGATCGCGCGGAACCAGTCCAGGAGCCTGTTTATCAGAGCCAGCATGTTGGTTTCTCACGGTATTAGTCGCAGTGACCGTCTGGATGTGAAATTGGCTAGCAGTGCACACAGGAAGTAGCTGCTGCTGCTTTGTCATGTCATGTGATCCAAGTGTTGCTGAGGAGTGCACGAAGCTCACGGGAGCGCGCAATGAAAGCGGAACTATTTTGTAGACAAACCAGTGTTGGAAGAAGTACTCGGATAATAAAAGTAGAAATACTACTCTGTATAAAATGAATCTGTTACAAATAAAAGTCATGCATTCAACATTTTACAGTGAAAGTACAAAAGTATTAGCATAATAACATACTTAAAGTACCAAAAGTAAAGCCCATTTGAGATTCTGGTATTTTTAATTACCTGATTATTACTATTAAGCATAAATGTCGTCAACACCGCTGGTAAAAGAAGTGCTGGATTTTTTAAACCTATAATTAGTTTATTTATATTTTGTATTAGCTAGTAATCTAAATCTGTAAAGTAACTAGTCACCAATGTTGTCTAACAAATGTAAAGTAAAAATTACAATATTCCAAAATGCATAAATTACCGTAACATGGAAATACTTAAGTACTCCCAAATTGAACTAAAGTACAGTACTTGAGTAAATGTACTTCACTAAATTACACACTGACAATAACTTAACCTTTGTGAGGACAAGTGTGTGTTTTTAGACCGTCGCTAACATTGGATAATTCAGGATTCTCCGCACATCTTCAAGTTCCTCATTTAATATCAGCAAACATTCAACTTAAAACAGACTAACGTTTCAACACTGATGTGTCTCCATCTCTAAAGACAAAAGGCAACCACATAGAACAGGTGAGCAGTTTTTATTGGATACATGGTTGAGCAGGGTTTTAAATCTATTGGATAATGGATCCAAAGGTGGGAGCTGCCAATGTCAAGTGCCATCCAATCAGAGCTGGGGAAAGTATTGAGATTATTTATCTTCGTAAAATTACTAATACCCTGCTCTAAACGCGCTTACGGATAATGGTCCTGCATTAAAGCTTATAGGCTAATGTATGCCTTTGTATAATGCGGGAGATGTATTTGTTTTGTAAAAATAAACATACAGTGAGAATTGTTTGGAGTCCAAGGAGGCATCTTTATAATGCTTTTGTCCAATATAACAAAACCAAAGTTATCAAAAAACAATTGATGCGTAAACTGAAAGAAAAGAAAGGTCAGTTGCCTCTTCTATATTTCCTCCAAATATGACGAGAATATTATCAATGTATCTTTTCCACAACTCAAACCCAATAAGCGATTACTCAAGGACAAAATAATGCACCTGTTGATCATCCTCTTTTGTTTACCTTTTTATGGATTACACAGTTGGATTTATTTTTAAACCACTGTCATTTTTATCCTGAGCCAAACACTACACAAAAGTCTAAACGATAAGCCCATAAGAGGCCCTAATATGCTTTTTGGGGGTTTCCCTTTCCTGTAGTATGTTGTGTTTTTAATGCATGTAAATGGTCTGCAAAGGCTGAAATCCCAAAGTTCCCTCAACACACAAATCGGTGTATGATCTGAACGATTTAAACAAAGAGACAAATGTGAACCAAGATGGACTAAGAAAAACTCACACAAGGCTAGAGACGTGGTTTATTTGAAAGGCACAAATCAGAAGAGGCACAGTTATCATGGAACTGGAAAGCACCACGGTCCAGGTACAAGTGCTTTTCCATCGTTGTTTATTTAACTCGTGCTGTATGAGCAAAGTGCCGCTGTGGCTATCTTCAAGTGGTCCCAATCACTAAAGTGACCAAAGTGCTCTTAAACTTTACATATAAATCGCAGCGACATTAGGTTCTTTCACATTTGTTATTTTATTAGTCAGCGTTAAAAAATTAAAAGTGGTTAAAAAAGATTTTAGAATCATCACATGATCATTCTTTTGATTTAATCTGAATTTAGACAGCGAGGCTCACAGTCAGGTGGGGGGGGGGCAGCCCTTGAAAGAGAGTGAGGGATCACATGGGTGAGAAAGAGTCGTTACGAGTGACATATCACCCGTTCATTGCTTATTATTATATATTATACAAACAATATATGCATTTAATAAGTAACACATGTAATTACCTGTGGTCTGACGAGTGTATTGTATTTCTCGGGGGCTGCTGCACTCATTATAGTCGTGTAGATAGTAATTCTGGGGGTACAAAAAACACAGTGCATGAATTATAAAAACAAACTGTAACAGATTATTAAAAAATGAAACCATAAATAATAATGCATGTAATCGATATGAGGAAGATCTGCAGAAAACTGTTTAATAATAAAGAGAGATAACAATATTACTATTCATAAATTAACTTTTTGTACTAAGTGCTAAAAGTGCTTAAACATTAAAGGTGGGGAAGGTAAGTTTCAGAAACCGGCTCGAGATACACTTGTTATATTCCATGGAATGCTCTTAACATCCCGATAGCAATGAATATCTGAAGTGCTTTGACAAAAAATCCATAAAAAAACGTCATCTGGGGAAGCCGTGGCGCTGTAAAAAGCACGACCAATCATCTGAGCCGGCCCGGCTAAAGTAACTGGATGGCCTACCTGCCTGTCAGCCTTCCAAAGTGCACAAACTTACCTCGTGCCCTCGTTGGTCATGTGCGCGTTCGTGTGTGTTGGGGGAGGGGCTCTGTAAGGAAGTGGCAGATTTGTTCTGGCTGTGTATTTTCAAATTATAGCACACTCGAGCTGGTTTCTCCTAAATTACCTACAGTACCCCACCTTTAAATAAACTTCTAAATTGCAACAAATTGCTTTTTCAATAAAAAAAAAAAAATGGTAAAAAAGGTTTTCCATTCTGGGGATTTAAAAATAGTCGACGACAAAATCAAACACACTGTAATAAAATGTAAAAAGCTGTGTGAACGATTCTTTAAAAATAAAACTATAAATAATAACATATGTAATCAAAATTAGGGCTGCACAATATTTGGAAAATGTGTCATTCATTCATGAAAAGCGAAAACATTACTTTCCTTAAGAGAAAAGTGTACGCCATTCTGCATTTACCCTGCTTAAAAATGCTGATAAATAACAGCAAAAAGTAAAAAATAATCACAATAACAATTTAAACAAATCAAATCTTTATCTACCAATAAAAAATAGGATAATCGTTACATAATAAAGTACCTTTTTTTGTGATACTGATCTATTAACTGTTGCAAACAAATTATGGATTGCAATACGGTACTGTAAATAGTGCAATCCTTCTTTAACCTTCAATATTTCCATTTAAATGTAACTATTGCTATTCAATATGCTACTTCCTATTTGCCGAAGCATGTCAAACAAAGGCCTATAATGACATTATTGCTGGGGTGAAGGGGGCTGGTATGCACACAACTGGCCATCTCAGCAGCAGTCATGCGATTCCTTGAGACAGTGAGAAGGAACAGACAGTGATCTCCTCCTTACCCATTACACACAGGATACATCGACAGCACCTGGAGGACAAGACTCTGTTAGAGATCCATACATTGGGTTCAATCTGTCAGTATCACGCGTACTTCAGCCTCAAATATGTATTTGTCCATGCTTGCCTGATAAAGTGTCTCCATGTTGATGTGATCTTGGCCAGTAGCATTTAGTGCTTTCTTGGCTGCGTCCCTAGAAAAATGACAACAGCAGATTAGATACGGTTACAGCAACAATATTGTGAATCATGCGAGATGACTCACCTCCGATGATCCCTAGCTGGAGGAGGAAGCCAGTGGTCAAAATTCGTCTCTACTCTGTACCATCTGAAACAGGAACAAGACATTTTATTATTCAGGCACACACCACAACGTCATCAATTCATTTGGCTGATGCTATAATCTAAAACTACGTACAGTACAGTAGGTGCAATACACCATAAAGATACGAACTTAGAAAAATGCAGATGTGCTTGCTTCAAATAAGCAAAACAATCGTAAGTGCTGGTGCATTAGTTTCAAACGGGCTAAACTCGTGAAATGCTAATTATTTATTTTTTATTATTTAATGGCTAAGGCACAGGTGATACAGGTGGTTTTTGTGACCAATTATATTTAGCTTTTCTGATGTCCTGATATGGATAGTGAGCTTGTTTCACCATGTTGGAGCCAGGATGGCCTCTATACGAATGCACTGTTTGACATTCAGTGTCCTTTATCAACTCCTGATTGGTTTCAAGTGTTTGAGTAAAGGAGGGACATTGAGATGGACCTTAAAGGTGGGGTAGGTAATTTTCAGAAACCGGCTCGAGATACACTTTTTGTTATATTCCATGGAATGCTCTTAACATCCCGATAGCAATGAATATCTGAAGTGCTTTGACAACAAATCCATACAAAAATTTCATCTGTAGAAGCCGTAATACTGTAAAAAGTACAACCATGGCCTACCTGCCTGTCAGCCTTCCATCGGGGCACAAACTTATCTCGTGCCCTCATTGGTCATGTGCGCGTTCGTGTGTGTTGGAGGAGGGGCTCTATAAGGAAGTGGCAGATTTTCTCCGGTTGTGTATTTTCAAATTCTAGCGATCTCGAGCCGGTTTCTCAAACTTACCTACCCCACCTTTAATGTACCAGACTCTCCTCGGAACCTTTATTTTGCCTACCCTCCATTGATGGGAATCAGCGGCCAGATATCAGCAGGGCCGGATCGGTCCCTGGTGATGACGGCCCCCTCCCCAGCTCGCACCCCCCCCACGATGTAGTACACCCCGGTGATGATGGGAATCTTGGCGAGACGCATCACAGCATCCTGAAAGTCCTCTGCTTCCTCCAGCGTCTGTATGTGACACAGCCGCTCAGTTTCACTTCCTCGTTCAGTAAACTTCCTCTTCACGCTGACTTTCATACACACTCACCTCGCGTACCAGCCAGCTGACCGGGGTCCGCCGAAGGAGGAAAGCAGAAACCACATTCTTCCACCAGTTCCACCAGTGGTCACTGCCTGATGAGCACAAACACACAGACATGAACACACAATAAAGTCTGAATGTTGCACTATTTCTGGACACAACTGCTCAAATTAAGTGTGGTCTGAATTGCTGCAATGATCCATCAACATTTATAAAATAATAATAAAGTTATTATTCATGCAAAAATTGCAGAAAATCCTATTTTCAGCATCAAATGTATGCCAATGTAATGCTTTTTCTGTTATACATCATAATAAACTTCATATTCCTGGGTTTTGGACAACAAGAAAAAACATCTGCATATATCACCTTGGACGTAAAAAAACTTGGATGGAATTTGTTTCTCTATTTTCTGATATTTGATAGACTAAAGAATTAGCCAAAATCAATTCATCTAAGAAATCTGATTAAATTGAAAGTCAAATAATCGTTGGTTGGAGCCCTAATGGTGTTACCTCGCTGGTCACCAGAGACGGTAAACTTGTTAGGACTCTGTCCCGTCCACAGGCCAACGTAGCCAGCAAATGAAGTTCCACGGTACGCCACCTGTTTGATTGCGAATAAAACGACATATCAGTATCCATCGCCACATCGTTAAGCAAGGACTTTTATTCAGTTTGAATGTATTTCCTGATGAATGATTCTCAGCCATTCTTGAGGTATAGCTTGAGGAGGCACTAGAGTTCTTAAATGCTAGGAAGACATACTGTACCTTTCCGTTCTTGAGGAAAATGACGTCCATAGTGAGGTTCCTCAGAACATCATGTGGATAGTCAAGGTTCCTGCCGTGGTACACAGTCCCATTTGTGTCCTGAGCCACGATGCTAGTGCAAAATCTAAAGAAATGCATAAAGCTTGTTGAGAAATGATCTTAATCCTGCAGACATTGTCTATAATAAATGTGTCATTTACATACGCAGATATTTCATAGACGAAGTTGAGAATGATGACGTCTGAGATGCTGCCCCCCATTTGAGCGGCCAGGCCTCTGATCTCCCCCGCGTAAGGCTGAGGAACGTACTTCTCCAGGGCCATCACGATCGGGGTGACTGCCTCATGCACCCATTTAGGAACCGTAGTGCTGCAACAAAAAACAAGAAAGCCTGTCTGTGTTAGCACTGAGACTGGATATATATATAATACACAATAACACAGTAACTCAGAGGGTAGTTTACTGCTGATATAAAGTATTTATATTAAGTAACTTCCTTTTTATTGAGTTTTCTGCAAACAAGGTGAATCAAATGTAGGACAAGATAGATAGATAGATAGATAGATAGATAGATAGATAGATAGATAGATAGATAGATAGATAGATAGATAGATAGATAGATAGATAGATAGATAGATAGATAGATAGATAGATACTAAAAATTACAAAATAATATTTATTCAGTAACATTTTAATAAAGTGAAGCATGATAATAATAAAAGTAATTTAGGCTAACGTATTTAGACTTTAAAAAGGCAAGGTTAAGGCCATAAGTATGTTGGTTTTATAACGCAACTATTTGTATGCAACTCATTTATAATAAAACAATTAAGCCTCCTTTGTGTGTACCTCCACTGATCATGTGACGTTAATAGAAAGTGAAACCATGCATTTTGTGGCTCTGTAGTATACAAAGTATAATTTGACGCTAACAATACTATTATTACTAAGCCTTTTTATGAACAACAACTGAAAAACATTACCTACTCACTACTCATGACTGTGTGCTGCAACACCTGGTAATAAGTACTTTCTAGAAATACAACTTCTAATATACTTTTGATAATATTACACAACAAGCTATGCAAAAAAAGGAAGCTCTTGAAAACGTACTCAATGACTTCCGCGGCAGCTTTCTTCAAGTACTCTACGTCGAAGGCTTTGGTGATAGGAGCCCACCGCAGCTCGGGGTCTTCGTCCAGGCTGATGTTCACGGTGACCGGGCTGAACTCCCCCCGACAGGAGGAGAGGAGTCCGAGCAGCAGCAGCACCGCAGCCCGGAGCTTCATGACGGGTCAGAGCCGAGGAGCAGAGCAGAGCCGAGGAGAGGAGCAGAGCCGACAGTCCGAGCTCCAGCTGGTACTGAGTAATGATATACCACCAAGACTGTCTTAAGGTTAAGGTTACTGCAGCCGATAACCAGAGGGGCACTTCCGACACGAGGTTTTCAAAATTAAAGCGCAGTTAACGCGCAGGTAAGGAACAAGAACGAGACTTCCCATCGGAGGTTTTCAGAATAAAAGCTGATCAAGTACACTACAGAGGGGAATTGCAGGTAGCAGGCTCGACAAAGGAGATTTCGATCAGTGTTATTTATTATCGTTAATTACACATTTAAGATTTTAATTTAGATGTAATCTATTTTACATTCTATGTCTTATCTAGACTACACTATTTGTATGTATCCACTGGTAACTGTATTCTATGTGATATCAATTTTCTGTGACTATTTTACAATTCTCTGCTGTGAAGCACTTTGGACTGCAATTCTTGTATGAACGGTGCTATACAAATAAAGCGCATTATTGTTGTTATTATTATTATAAAAACTCATGATCAGGTCATAATCCTACAGTTCACACAAAAGTGTAGCTTCTGTGAGCAATGGATTTGACTGTATTACAGGTTTAAGGAATTAGCAGTTGAGGAAAATGCTGGTGCAATGCATTGGATACTGTATGTCGTTTTTTGTATTTTATAAATTAAACTGCACAGATATACTCACCTTTATCCAACAAACATATTGGTACCACTTTGTAATTCATTTATTAATTAGGTTGTGAACACTTTATAAATCATTAAGCTTTTACAAGACATGAGATAAACAGGGCAACTGTGACCGGTTGCTTGCCAAATAGTGAGCCCACATTTATCAATCAATCAATGTTTATTTATATAGCCCAATATCACAAATGTTACATTTGTCTCAGTGGTCTTCACAGTGTGTACAGAATATCAGTATGACAATACGACACCCTCTGTCCTTAGACCCTCACATCGTACAAGGAAAAACTTCCAAAGAAAACCCAGTTTAAAGGGGAAAATGGGAGAAACCTCAGGGAGAGCAACAGAGGAGGGATCCCTCTCCCAGGACGGACAGACGTGCAATGGATGCCGTGTGTAAATTGAAAAGATAATACATTTGCAACATAGGTAGTCCAAATGTTTGGAAATGCATGTGTGTGTATAATAGGAAGATGAATCCACGAGGATATCCATCCAGGACCGATGATCCAGGACCACAGCCACGACTCGCGATCCAGGACACAGGATCATGACTCCTGATCCCGGCGTATATAGACACCAAAAAGAAAGACATTTGGGGAAGCTGGGTTAATCGGAACATGAGAGTACACAGGTAGGCCTATAGACAGAGAGAAGGAAGAAGTAAGATGTCCCCCGACAAACTAAGCCTATAGCCGCTTTCACACCGCAGGACTTGCGGTACTTTAGTGCCGGCACTAAAGTACCACGGCACTAAATCCGCCAGGGGGCTAGTGCCAATCGCATTCACACCGCAGTACTTTCCCTGAGGCACGATTACGCTGACGTCACTTCGTCTTCTTCTTCTCTGGGTTTACTGGTAGGCCGCAAAACCATAGATATATATAAACACTAGATGGCTCACACGCGCTGCTGGCCAATGGAGACCGACGTTGCCACTTGGCCGCCATCTTGCTACAGGCAGTGCTCTCCATAGATATATATAAACACTAGATGACTCACCCGCGCTGCTGGCCAATTGAGACCGACGTTGCCACTTGGCCGCCATCTTGCTACAGGCAGTTCTCTCATTCATAACATTATGGTTTACTATTTAAATAACCATAGCTTGCTCAATTTTCAACCAATTTTCAAACGGTTTGGTTTTTTATAAACATCAAAGATGTAGTTATGATACTGCATACTTATAATCATGGACTTTCATATGAAAATAACATTAATCAGATAAAGCAATAGCTATACACACACACACACAAGGTATTTATATTAAATATTTGCCGGTGTATATATTTCCATTTATTTTATTATATTGTTAATATTTCAAATAAATTATAAAATTAAAATACATTTATATTTTATATATAAAAATCGGTCTCATGTTACCACTCTGTAAGCCAAGAGTTGTTAATTTAGCAATGCCTTAGCTTTAAGAACAGGGACACAACTAATGACAATAGCATATATTGGTATAGTATTTAGATATTCACCACACCTTTATCAGAAGAACCAAACCAACATAAAATGTGCTCACAGACAGGCCAGTTCTGTCTAATTTATCACAATTATTTTTGACATGAGATCTTCATATCATCCTAGTTTTGTATTTAGTTTCTAGATTTGTAAACAAATCCAGAACCTTTGAAATATGTTATTGAAAAAAGACCAAGAATAATATAAACTGTACCATGTGTCCTTTTGTGTCCTTCTGTAGTCCATTTGTGGTTTGTCTTGTCTCACCCGGCTGATATATCACAAAATCCACTGTTTAAAATTGTTCCCTATATTGCCCCTATGCAATATAGGGAACAATTTAAACATAAACTATCCTATGTGTCCTTGGGTGTTATGAAAGGCGGCCCCCCAAAATAAATGTATTATTATTAAGAAGAACACATGGCACAACAACAATCAATCACCGTCCAGCCTCAGCTTTGGTATTCTTTCACAACCATGTTATGGGTTTATTAGACTGAGCAAACATAAACATATGTGGGGAACATAGTGCTGCGTCTCCTGCCAGCTCCTCACTCCTGAAGTGCTCACTGCAGAGCAGTGTCCTGTCACAGGAAACAAAACCGTCCCTTCTTTGGGCGAGTTCCCACTGCCTCCTCCTCTCTTTGGTTTTGGGAAACCTTAAAAACATGAGAAAGGTAGCCAGATATATAAATTATTGTCAACATGTTCCTCCCTTCTTTCCTTTAACATTAAGGGTAGGACAAAAATACACACCGAAATTATCATATCTTTGGTATGTATGCATGTATGTATAGCCTACTTTAAGAATAAGACAACCACACTAAGAGTAATAAAAAAGGTGTCCAATAGAAACATTAAATAATTGTGTAAAGAAATGGTAACAACATATTCTAAAGAGGCTGGGTCAACAACAATCTTGCAATACTATTATCTCACATAGCCCCACTGATCCTGTGTAGCAGGACTTGTAATGTACATACATCCACTAAGTAATTAACGATTATCCTAATTGTAGTCATAATATTGTCATATCTTACACGTGAAAGGTGATCCCACGGGTTCTTGTTTTCCAGACTGCGGTGATTAGAGCATCCGTAGGCTGCACAAAAGTCCGGCATAGTCAGGTACTTCTGTAAACACAAAGCCAGCAAATTCCTGTATCATAATGCAAGATGTTTTTAACAAGCCAAACCACTTGAAATAAATCATGTGTAACTTAAGTTGTGTTGAAAGAAAGAGCAGTTCTGCCTCTCCCACTGGTGGAGTTGTGGGTCAACTTTGTAATACTAGGTCTCACTGACAGCCTCTTGTTATTAGCCAGCTAATAAATACAACCACATACACAAAGAAAAGCTGCAATTTCAACATGTCCAAGCATCCTGTATCATAGCCATGCTAATCATGTTTATAATAAACCAAACCGTTTGTAAATCAGTCAAGATTTCAGTGAGTTAAGAGTATTTTTGTGCAGATCACTCACCTGACAACAGCTACCATAACGCGAATCAGAGTAACTGTTGACTGTAGCAAGATGGCGGCCGGTCAGCTACGCTGGAAAATCTCCCATGAGCCATCTAGTGTTATATATATATCTATGGTGCTCTCATTCATAACATTATGGTTTACTATTTAAATAACCATAGCTTGCTCAATTTTCAACCGATTTTCAAACGGTTTGGTTTTTTATAAACATCAAAGATGTAGTTATGATACTGCATACTTATAATCATGGACTTTCATATGAAAATAACATTAATCAGATAAAGCAATAGCTATACACACACACAAGGTATTTATATTAAATATTTGCCGGTGTATATATTTCCATTTATTTTTATTATATTGTCAATATTTAAAATAAATTATAAATAAATTATAAAATTAAAATACATTTATATTTTATATATAAAGATCGGTCTCATGTTACCACTCTGTAACCAAGAGTTGTTAATTGAGCAATGCCTTAGCTTGAAGAACAGGGACACAACTAATGACAATAGCATATGTTGGTATATTATTTAGATATTCACACCTTTATCAGAAGAACCAAACCAACATAAAATGTGCTCACAGACAGGCCAGTTCTGTCTAATTTATCACAATTATTTTTTACATGAGATCTTCATATCATCCTAGTTTTGTATTTAGTTTCTAGATTTGTAAACAAATCCAGAACCTTTGAAATATGTTATTGAAAAAAGACCAAGAATAATATAAACTGTACCATGTGTCCTTTTGTAGTCCATTTGTGGTTTGTCTTGACTCACCCCGGCTGATATATCACAAAATCCACTGTTTAAATTGTTCCCTATATTGCCCCTATGCCCCTGTAAGGTGTCCTTGGGTGTTATGAAAGGCGGCCCCCCAACATAAATGTATTATTATTATTAAGAAGAACACTTGGTGTGGTGTGGAGGGGATGTAGGAAGCAGGAGCAGGTGGGGAGAGATGGGGCTCATGGTTCAAGGTTATTTGTTTTAAATGTGTCTTGCACACAATAAAATAAAATATAGTATACCACAAAACCAATAAGACACACAGTGACACACGGCACACTAACAATCAATCATCGTCCAGCCTCAGCTTTGGTATTCTTTCACAACCATGTTATGGGTTTATTAGACTGAGCAAACATAAACATATGTGGTGATCCCACGGGTTCTTGTTTGCAGACAGCGGCGATTGGACATCCGTAGGCTGCACAAAAGTCCGGCATAGTCAGGTACTTCTGTAAACACAAAGCCAGCAAATTCCTGTATCATAATGCAAGATATTTTTAAACAAGCCCAAACCACTTGGAAGAAATCATGTGTAACTTAAGTTATGTTGAAAAGAAAGAGCAGTTCTGCCTCTCCCACTGGTGTAAAGTTGCTGGGTGAACTTTGTAATACTAGGTCTCACTGACAGCCTCTTGTTATTAGCCAGCTAATAAATACAACCACATACACCAAGAAAAGCTGCAATTTCAACATGTCCAAGCATCCTGTATCATAGCCATGCTAATAATGTTTATAATAAACCAAACCGTTTGTAAATGAGTCAAGATTTCAGCGAGTTAAGAGTATTTTTGTGCAGATCACTCACCTTACAACAGCTACCATAACGCGAATCAGAGTAACTGTTGACTGTAGCAAGATGGCGGCCAGTCAGCTACGCTGGAAAATCTCCCATGAGCCATCTAGTGTTTATATATATCTATGCGCAAAACCACTTCACGGAGAGTACAACAAAAAAACGAGAGAAGAAGAACTACACGGGGGGGGGGGAGGGGGTATAAAGCCCATCCGCTGTATGAGGCGTTGTTTACTTCTGACCTCAGACATGATGGAGTTCATAAGGGTAATTTACAAATAAAATACCCCATTATAACAATGGACTTTATCTTTATGTATTTATTATATATTTACCCCTCAGGCTGATTTTGGAAAAGGACATCAACCCTTGTTTGGTCTTTTTCCCTTATTTATCTAAAACAAATGACATGATAAAATTACTTGTGTTTATGGTGTGTAAGACTTGTGTTTCTGATAAATTCAACCACCGACACCTGTCCTGCTCTCACATTCTTCTATTCTGCAAATTTGGGGTGGGACACAATAAATAAAGCTTCGCCAGTTTGTTTGTTTTATTGCACAGTCAAGACATAACAATAACGGCATCATGCTGTTCCAGGTGTGTCGTATGCATGTAAATTGAAGTTAAATAACAGTGTGAAATGTAAAATAAAGTGTAAGTAGTTTCAAAACAATGTAACAGTGGCAATATATATAGCAGCAGACACGGCTTAGTGCAAGTTAGGTGTCAGTATTAAAAAAACAGTGGCTATAATATATAATAACAATAGAACATCGTTACCACTCTTATTATTGTGGTCTTTAATTTTTTTTATAGTCCTGCCTGAGTTTCTTTATTTTTACCCGGCATCCGTGTGCACTGTGCACGATTCCCAGCTCAAGTAGCGAACATCGCTCAAAACATTTGGAGTTGGGAACTGCTTTCTGTAGAAGCTGCTGCAATCCTGTCCTTGGAGTAAATTGCCAGAAGCGCCGACACTTCCTCATCATTCCACCGCTCCGGTGTTGTAGTACGTGTGGTCATAACTGCTTTAAAGTAAAAAAAAACTACTCGCTCAGGTGTGGATGTGGTTTTGTAGCGAGGAAAAAATGGCTGCCTAACAAAACAATTCAGAGTCTAACGGGGCGTGGTTTGCAATTCGCCCAGCCAATAGAAATAGAATAGAAATTGGCACTCTTTTTGTCAGCCAGGTTCGTACCACCCTCTCTAGCAGGGACTAAAAAGTAACAAAAGAGTTCCAAAAGAGTTCCCGGCACTGAGTAGTCCCGGCGGTGTGAACGCAACATTATTGGTACTAACGGAACTAAAGTACCAGGGAAAGTACCAGGGAAAGTCCTGCGGTGTGAACGCGGCTTACATCAGCAAAACTAGGGGCTGAATCTAATCAGCCCTAACTATAAGCTTTATCAAAAAGGAAGGTCTTAAGCGCACTCTTAAAAACGGATAGGGTGTCTGCCGCCCGAACACAAACTGGAAGCTGATTCCACAAATGTGGAGCTTGATAAGAAAAGGCTCTGGCTCCCATTGTACTTTTAGAGACTCTAGGAACAACCAACAACCCTGCATTCTTGGAACACAATGCCCTAGTAGGACAGTAGGGTATAATGAGTTCTTTAAGGTAAGATGGCGCCTGCCCATTAAGGGCTCTGTAGGCGAGAAGAAGAATTTTAAATTCTATCCTGTGTTCTATAGGGAGCCAGTGTAAGGCAGCCAGAACAGGAGTAATGTGGTCCCTTTTCCTAACTCTGGTTAGTACACGAGCTGCAGCATTTTGAATCAGCTGAAGCGACTTGACTGACTTCTTGGTTCTCCCTGATAATAAAGAGTTACAATAATCCAGCCTAGAAGTAACAAATGCATGGACTAGTTTCTCTGCATCGTTTTGAGGCAAGATATGCCTGATTTTTGCAATGTTACGTAGATGGAAGTAGGCGGTCCTTGAAGTTGATTTTATGTGGGCGTTAAAGGATAAATCCTGATCAAATATAACATCAAGATTCCTTACAGTCTCACTGGAGGCCAAATTAATGCCATCCATAGTTATTATATCTTTAGATAATTTGTTTCGTAGATTCTTCGGGCCAAGTACAATAACTTCAGTTTTGGTCGTGTTTAACATCAAAAAGTTTAAGGTCATCCACGTTTTTAAGTCCTTAAAGGTGGGGTAGGTAAGTTTCAGAAACCGGCTCGAGATACACTTTTTGTTATATTCCATGGAATGCTCTCAACATCCCGATAGCAATGAATATCTTAAGTGCTTTGACAAAAAATCCATAAAAAAATGTCATCTGTAGAAGCCATAATACTTTAAAAAGTATAACCAATCGATTGGTGGCCTACCAGCCTGTCAGCCTGTCAGCCTTCCATCGGGGCACAAACTTATCTCGTGCCCTCATTGGTCATGTGCGCGTTTGTGTGTGTTGGAGGAGGGGCTCTATAAGGAAGTGGCAGATTTTCTCCGGTTGTGTATTTTCAAACTCTAGCGATCTCGAGCCGGTTTCTCAAACTTACCTACCCCACCTTTAAGGCAGTCTTGAATTTTATTTAGATGATTAATTTCATCAGGCTTGATTGATAAATATAGTTGAGTATCATCCGCATAACAATGAAAATTTACAGAATGATTCCTTATAATATTGCCTAACGGAAGCATATATAATGTGAACAAAATAGGTCCGAGCACTGAGCCCTGTGGCACTCCATGGCTAACTTTGGTTTGCGTGGAAGATTCATCGTTAACACGTACAAACTGAGAGCGTTCAGATAGATAGGACCTAAACCAGCCTAAAGCAGGTCCCTGTATGCCAACTAAGTGCTCTAGTCTTAGCAATAAGATATCATGGTCGATAGTATCAAATGCAGCACTGAGATCGAGCAAAACAAGAATAGAGACAAGTCCCTTGTCTGAGGCTATTAGAATGTCATTTGTGACTTTAACCAGAGCTGTCTCTGTGCTATAATGTGTTCTAAAGCCAGACTGAAAATCTTCAAATAAATCATTGTTTTTAAGTAATCACACAACTGTTTTGCGACCGCTTTCTCAAGAATTTTTGAGAGGAACGGAAGATTAGAAATAGGTCTATAGTTGGCTAAAACCTCTGGATCGAGGTTGTGCTTTTTAAGAAGCGGTTTTATCACTGCTACTTTGAATGATTGTGGAACATAGCCTGATAATAAAGACATATTCATAATATTTAATAAAGAAGTGCTAATTAATGGAAAAACTTCCTTCAACAGCTTAGTTGGAATTGGGTCTAACATGCACGTTGATGGTTTAGAAGAGAGAATCATTGAATTTAATTGTTCAAGGTTTATGGCTGAAAAGCATTCTAGTTTACTATCTAGTGTAATATTAGAACTTACGTTTCCGGTAGCTGTTGATAACACTATACTGGTCAAAGGCAAGAGGTCATTAATTTTGTTTCTAAGAGTAACAATGTTATCGTTATAAAAGCATATAAAATCATTACTACTGAGTGCTATGGGAATAGAAGGCTCAATCGAGCTGTGGCTCTCTGTCAGCCTGGCTACAGTGCTGAAAAGAAATCTTGCATTATTCTTATTCTCATCTATTAATGAAGAGTAGTAGGCTGCTCTCGCTTTACGCAGTGCTTTCTTATATTCATTGAGAGTAATATGCCAAATTAAACGAGATTCTTCAAGTTTAGTGGAACGCCATATCCTTTCAAGTTGTCTAGACTTTTGCTTATTTTGCGGGTTTCGGCATTATGCCATGGAGCTAATCTATGTTGTTTTATTTTCTTCTTTTTCAAAGGAGCAACAGAGTCTAATTTATTCGCAGCGCATCTATAGCACTATCAACAACATGATCAATTTGGGGTGGTGTACATTTTGTATACGTTTCCTCCCCTACATGCAGACATGCTATCGAGTTAAGTATTGGTGGAATCTCTTCCTTAAATGTGGCTATAGCACTAACAGATAGGTTTCTGCTGCAAGAGCTTTTGACTAATGCTTTGTAGTCTCGTAATAGTACTTCAAAAGTTACTAAGAAATGGTTGGATAAAGCAGGATTATGCGGTTCGACTAATAGTTGCTCAATTTCAATACCATAAGTCAGAACAAGGTCGAGAGTGTGATTATAACAGTGGGTTGGTTTATTTAGACTGACAGAAACCAAAATAATCTAATATAGAGTTAAATGCAACAGTAAGGCTATTTTTATCATCGTCAACATGAATATTAAAGTCACCTACGATAATTACTTTATCTGTTTTAAGAACCAAAGTTGATAACAACTCAGAGAATTCTGATAAGAATTCTGAATAAGGACCTGGTGCACGATACACTGTAACAAATAAGATTGGCTGCAAAGTTTTCCAGGTCGGATGCGTAAGACTAAAAACGAGGCTTTCAAAGGAGGTATAATTTAGGTTTAGTATTGATAAGTAAACTTGAGTCAAAGATTGCTGCAACTCCACCTCCTCGGCCCGTGCCTCGAGCAATATGAGTGTTGATATGGCTGGGTGGAGTGGCCTCATTTCAGCCTGTCCTCCTACAAAAAACGACCATATAGGTCGATTGTTCAGCAGCTAAATACGACCCAGAGTCACGTTTTAAAGTGTAGCACCTCTAGTGGTCGTGTAAGAAACAACATGCTCCTGTCGATTGCAAACGCTCCGGAGGGTCGTTTATTCACAAATAACCCTCTCTGGAAAATCCTAAATTGTGGAATAGTTTATCCATTAAAATGCTTTTTTATTAGATTTCTAGCGAGAAGTGTATATTGTACTTTTATAATCCACGTCCAGTGGATGTGTAGGATCTACAGTTTGATAGATATACGAAGATGATTTGAGGTCTCGCCAGGAGAACGTGTACTGTAAATGGGGCAGCTTCCATGTAAAGTTAGCGTGGGTGAAAACAGTATTTCCGGTCTCGAAGTTTTCATAATAAAACCGGAAGTATTCCCCACACTTTCAAATGATTACAGTGATATCTCTATTACTCATCCACTAAAAAACATCAGTTTATCCTTGTTAATTACCAATATTGATTGGTTTAAATTATGTACAAAGCTTTTGTGTTTTTAACCTTCGATTCAGAGAAACAAATAGTTTTTTTAGGAGTTTAGACACTACAGAGTTTCCGAAGACACTACACTACCCAGAATCCCCAGCTATCGTTTGGGACTACAACATCTGCCTTGATTTACAAACCCCGTGATCAGAGCCCTAGAGATACTATCTCTCTAGGGCTCTGCCTGTGATTAGCCCTCAAGCTCTGTGATTGGATGTTGGAGTGGCAGTGCGACAAGGTTACGCCGAGTGTCAAACAGCTCTTTGAAATGGAATGGAACCACGCCAGACTATCCAAAACTGGACTTGGACGGGTCCAGCCCAGCCCTCCCCAGAATTACACATGCTGGCTATTGTGTGTTTCGCAACATGTTCTATGGCACGTCTCTACTGGGAATTGTAGTTTTAAAAGACGTTTTCGTATTTCCCACAATTAGAAGTTGCCAGTATTAAACTGTTTACACCACTGGAGGTTTAGGGGATACGAAACAGTGGTGTTATCAAATTTAAAACATAATTAATAAATGGGTGAAAATTGCTTGTGTCCATAATGGGCAGCATTAATACCACATGACAGCTAAGGTCAGAAGAGCTTATTTAACAGCTGGTCTTATGTCTGTGACCCCTCCTGTTGTTCATTGATAAGCCTGAAACATGCACTTGTCAAGGTTCAGAGGCACATTTAGCAAATATGGCAGTAGCCATCATCATCTTAAGATAAGAAGTTGGGAATGTTTTTGTTTGTTTGCCAGAAAAGACAATTGTATTTATAAATTAAACTGCACAGATATACTCACCTTTATCCAACAAACATATTGGTACCACTTTGTAATTCATTTATTAATTAGGTTGTGAACACTTTATAAATCATTAAGCTTTTACAAGACATGAGATAAACAGGGCAACTGTGACCGGTTGCTTGCCAAACAGTCATCAATCAATCAATGTTTATTTATATAGCCCAATATCACAAATGTTCCATTTGTCTCAGTGGTCTTCACAGTGTGTACAGAATATCAGTATGACAATACGACACCCTCTGTCCTTAGACCCTCACATCGTACAAGGAAAAACTTCCAAAGAAAACCCAGTTTAAAGGGGAAAATGGGAGAAACCTCAGGGAGAGCAACAGAGGAGGGATCCCTCTCCCAGGACGGACAGACGTGCAATGGATGCCGTGTGTAAATTGAAAAGATAATACATTTGCAACATAGGTAGTCCAAATGTTTGGAAATGCATGTGTGTATAATAGGAAGATGAATCCACGAGGATATCCATCCAGGACCGATGATCCAGGACCACAGCCACGACTCGCGATCCAGGACACAGGATCATGACTCCTGATCCCGGCGTATATAGACACCAAAAAGAAAGACATTTGGGGAAGCTGGGTTAATCGGAACATGAGAGTACACAGGTAGGCCTATAGACAGAGAGAAGGAAGAAGTAAGATGTCCCCCGACAAACTAAGCCTATAGCCGCTTTCACACCGCAGGACTTGCGGTACTTTAGTGCCGGCACTAAAGTACCACGGCACTAAATCCGCCAGGGGGCTAGTGCCAATCGCATTCACACCGCAGTACTTTCCCTGAGGCACGATTACGCTGACGTCACTTCGTCTTCTTCTTCTCTGGGTTTACTGGTAGGCCGCAAAACCATAGATATATATAAACACTAGATGGCTCACACGCGCTGCTGGCCAATGGAGACCGACGTTGCCACTTGGCCGCCATCTTGCTACAGGCAGTGCTCTCCATAGATATATATAAACACTAGATGACTCACCCGCGCTGCTGGCCAATTGAGACCGACGTTGCCACTTGGCCGCCATCTTGCTACAGGCAGTTCTCTCATTCATAACATTATGGTTTACTATTTAAATAACCATAGCTTGCTCAATTTTCAACCAATTTTCAAACGGTTTGGTTTTTTATAAACATCAAAGATGTAGTTATGATACTGCATACTTATAATCATGGACTTTCATATGAAAATAACATTAATCAGATAAAGCAATAGCTATACACACACACACAAGGTATTTATATTAAATATTTGCCGGTGTATATATTTCCATTTATTTTTATATTGTTAATATTTCAAATAAATTATAAAATTAAAATACATTTATATTTTATATATAAAAATCGGTCTCATGTTACCACTCTGTAAGCCAAGAGTTGTTAATTTAGCAATGCCTTAGCTTTAAGAACAGGGACACAACTAATGACAATAGCATATGTTGGTATATTATTTAGATATTCACACACCTTTATCAGAAGAACCAAACCAACATAAAATGTGCTCACAGACAGGCCAGTTCTGTCTAATTTATCACAATTATTTTTGACATGAGATCTTCATATCATCCTAGTTTTGTATTTAGTTTCTAGATTTGTAAACAAATCCAGAACCTTTGAAATATGTTATTGAAAAAAGACCAAGAATAATATAAACTGTACCATGTGTCCTTTTGTGTCCTTCTGTAGTCCATTTGTGGTTTGTCTTGTCTCACCCCGGCTGATATATCACAAAATCCACTGTTTAAATTGTTCCCTATATTGCCCCTATGCAATATAGGGAACAATTTAAACATAAACTATCCTATGTGTCCTTGGGTGTTATGAAAGGCGGCCCCCCAAAATAAATGTATTATTATTAAGAAGAACACATGGCACAACAACAATCAATCACCGTCCAGCCTCAGCTTTGGTATTCTTTCACAACCATGTTATGGGTTTATTAGACTGAGCAAACATAAACATATGTGGGGAACATAGTGCTGCGTCTCCTGCCAGCTCCTCACTCCTGAAGTGCTCACTGCAGAGCAGTGTCCTGTCACAGGAAACAAAACCGTCCCTTCTTTGGGCGAGTTCCCACTGCCTCCTCCTCTCTTTGGTTTTGGGAAACCTTAAAAACATGAGAAAGGTAGCCAGATATATAAATTATTGTCAACATGTTCCTCCCTTCTTTCCTTTAACATTAAGGGTAGGACAAAAATACACACCGAAATTATCATATTTTGGTATGTATGCATGTATGTATAGCCTACTTTAAGAATAAGACAACCACACTAAGAGTAATAAAAAAGGTGTCCAATAGAAACATTAAATAATTGTGTAAAGAAATGGTAACAACATATTCTAAAGAGGCTGGGTCAACAACAATCTTGCAATACTATTATCTCACATAGCCCCACTGATCCTGTGTAGCAGGACTTGTAATGTACATACATCCACTAAGTAATTAACGATTATCCTAATTGTAGTCATAATATTGTCATATCTTACACGTGAAAGGTGATCCCACGGGTTCTTGTTTCCAGACTGCGGTGATTAGAGCATCCGTAGGCTGCACAAAAGTCCGGCATAGTCAGGTACTTCTGTAAACACAAAGCCAGCAAATTCCTGTATCATAATGCAAGATGTTTTTAACAAGCCAAACCACTTGAAATAAATCATGTGTAACTTAAGTTGTGTTGAAAGAAAGAGCAGTTCTGCCTCTCCCACTGGTGGAGTTGTGGGTCAACTTTGTAATACTAGGTCTCACTGACAGCCTCTTGTTATTAGCCAGCTAATAAATACAACCACATACACAAAGAAAAGCTGCAATTTCAACATGTCCAAGCATCCTGTATCATAGCCATGCTAATCATGTTTATAATAAACCAAACCGTTTGTAAATCAGTCAAGATTTCAGTGAGTTAAGAGTATTTTTGTGCAGATCACTCACCTGACAACAGCTACCATAACGCGAATCAGAGTAACTGTTGACTGTAGCAAGATGGCGGCCGGTCAGCTACGCTGGAAAATCTCCCATGAGCCATCTAGTGTTTATATATATCTATGGTGCTCTCATTCATAACATTATGGTTTACTATTTAAATAACCATAGCTTGCTCAATTTTCAACCGATTTTCAAACGGTTTGGTTTTTTATAAACATCACAGATGTAGTTATGATACTGCATACTTATAATCATGGACTTTCATATGAAAATAACATTAATCAGATAAAGCAATAGCTATACACACACACAAGGTATTTATATTAAATATTTGCCGGTGTATATATTTCCATTTATTTTTATTATATTGTCAATATTTAAAATAAATTATAAATAAATTATAAAATTAAAATACATTTATATTTTATATATAAAGATCGGTCTCATGTTACCACTCTGTAAACCAAGAGTTGTTAATTGAGCAATGCCTTAGCTTGAAGAACAGGGACACAACTAATGACAATAGCATATGTTGGTATATTATTTAGATATTCACACCTTTATCAGAAGAACCAAACCAACATAAAATGTGCTCACAGACAGGCCAGTTCTGTCTAATTTATCACAATTATTTTTTACATGAGATCTTCATATCATCCTAGTTTTGTATTTAGTTTCTAGATTTGTAAACAAATCCAGAACCTTTGAAATATGTTATTGAAAAAAGACCAAGAATAATATAAACTGTACCATGTGTCCTTTTGTAGTCCATTTGTGGTTTGTCTTGACTCACCCCGGCTGATATATCACAAAATCCACTGTTTAAATTGTTCCCTATATTGCCCCTATGCCCCTGTAAGGTGTCCTTGGGTGTTATGAAAGGCGGCCCCCCAACATAAATGTATTATTATTATTAAGAAGAACAACTTGGTGTGGTGTGGAGGGGATGTAGGAAGCAGGAGCAGGTGGGGAGAGATGGGCTTCATGTGGTCAAGGTTATTTGTTTTAAATGTGTCTTGCACACAATAAAATAAAATATAGTATACCACAAAACCAATAAGACACACAGTGACACCACTGCACACTAACAATCAATCATCGTCCAGCCTCAGCTTGGTATTCTTTCACAACCATGTTATGGTTTATTAGACTGAGCAAAACATAAACATATGTGGTGATCCCTACGGGTTCTTGTTTGCAGACAGCGGCGATTGACATCCGTAGGCTGCACACAATCCGGCATAGTCAGGTACTTCTGTAAACACAAAGCCAAGCAAATTCCTGTATCATAATGCAAGATATTTTTAACAAGCAAACCACTTGAAGAAATCATGTGTAACTTAAGTTATGTTGAAAAGAAAGAGCAGTTCTGCCTCTCCCACTGTGTAAAGTTGCTGGGTGAACTTTGTAATACTAGGTCTCACTGACAGCCTCTTGTTATTAGCCAGCTAATAAATACAACCACATACACAAGAAAAGCTGCAATTTCCACATGTCCAAGCATCCTGTATCATAGCCATGCTAATAATGTTTATAATAAACCAAAACGTTTGTAAATGAGTCAAGATTTCAGCGAGTTAAGAGTATTTTTGTGCAGATCACTCACCTTACAACAGCTAACCATAACGCGAATCAGAGTAACTGTTGACTGTAGCAAGATGGCGGCCAGTCAGCTACGCTGGAAAATCTCCCATGAGCCATCTAGTGTTTATATATATCTATGCGCAAAAACCACTTCACGGAGAGTACAACAAAAAAAACGAGAGAAGAAGAACTACACGGGGGGGGGGAGGGGGTATAAAGCCCATCCGCTGGTATGAGGCGTTTGTTTACTTTCTGACCTCAGACATGATGGAGTTCATAAGGGTAATTTTACAAATAAAATACCCCATTATAACAATGGACTTTATCTTTATGTATTTATTATATATTTACCCCTCAGGCTGATTTTGGAAAAGGACATCAACCCTTGTTTGGTCTTTTTCCCTTATTTATCTAAAACAAATGACATGATAAATTACTTGTGTTTATGTGTGTAAGACTTGTGTTTCTGATAAATTCAACCACCGACACTGTCTGCTCTCACATTCTTCTATTCTGCAAATTTGGGGTGGGACACAATAAATCAAAGCTTCGCCAGTTTGTTTGTTTTATTGCACAGTCAAGACATAACAATAACGGCATCATGCTGTTCCAGGTGTGTCGTATGCATGTAAATTGAAGTTAAATAACAGTGTGAAATGTAAAATAAAGTGTAAGTAGTTTCAAAACAATGTAACAGTGGCAATATATAGCAGCAGACACGGCTTAGTGCAAGTTAGGTGTCAGTATTAAAAAAACAGTGGCTATAATATATAATAACAATAGAAACATCGTTACCACTCTTATTATTGTGGTCTTAATTTTTTTTATAGTCCTGCCTGAGTTTCTTTATTTTTACCCGGCATCCGTGTGCACTGTGCACGATTCCCAGCTCAAGTAGCGAACATCGCTCAAAACATTTGGAGTTGGGAACTGCTTTCTGTAGAAGCTGCTGCATCCTGTCCTTGGAGTAAATTGCCAGAAGCGCCGACACTTCCTCATCATTCCACCGCTCCGGTGTTGTAGTACGTGTGGTCATAAACTGCTTTAAAAGTAAAAAAAAAACTACTACTCGCTCAGGTGTGGATGTGGTTTTGTAGCGAGGAAAAAAAATGGCTGCCTAACAAAACAATTCAGAGTCTAACGGGGCGTGGTTTGCAATTCGCCCAGCCAATAGAAATAGAATAGAAATTGGCACTCTTTTGTCACCAGGTTCGTACCACCTCTCTAGCAGGGGACTAAAAAGTACCAAAAGAGTTCCAAAAGAGTTCCCGGCACTGAGTAGGTCCCGGCTGGTGTGAACGGCAACCATTATTGGTACTAACGGAACTAAAGTACCCAGGGAAAGTACCAGGGAAAGTCTGCGGTGTGAACGCGGCTACATCAGCAAACTAGGGGCTGAATCTAATCAGCCCTAACTATAAGCTTTATCAAAAAGGAAGGTCTTAAGCGGCACTCTTAAAAACGGAATAGGGTGTCCTGCCGCCCGAACACAAACTGGAAGCTGATTCCACAAATGTGGAGCTTGATAAGAAAAGGCTCTGGCTCCATTGTACTTTTAGAGACTCTAGGAACAACCAACAACCCTGGCATTCTTGGAACACAATGCCCTAGTAGGACAGTAGGGTATAATGAGTTCTTTAAGGTAAGATGGGCGCCTGCCCATTAAGGGCTCTGTAGGCGAGAAGAAGAATTTTAAATTCTATCCTGTTGTTCTATAGGGAGCCAGTGTAAGGCAGCCAGAACAGGAGTAATGGGTCCCTTTTCCTAACTCTGGCTTAGTACCGAGCTGCAGCATTTTGAATCAGCTGAAGCGACTTGACTGACTTCTGGTTCTCCCTGATAATAAAGAGTTACAATTATCCAGCCTAGAAGTAACAAAAATGCATGGACTAGTTTTCTCTGCATCGTTTTGAGGCAGATATGCCTGATTTTTGCAATGTTACGTAGATGGAAGTAGGCGGTCCTTGAAGTTGATTTTATGTGGGCGTTAAAGGATAAATCCTGATCAAATATAACATCAAGATTCCTTACAGTCATCACTGGAGGCCAAATTAATGCCATCCATAGTATTTATATCTTTAGATAATTTGTTTCGTTAGATTCTTCGGGCCAAGTACAATAACTTCAGTTTGGTCGTGTTAACATCAAAAGTTTAAGGTCATCCCACGGTTTTAAGAGTCCTTAAAGGTGGGGTAGGTAAGTTCAGAAACCGGGCTCGAGATACACTTTTTGTTATATTGCCATGGAATGCTCTCAACATCCGATAGCAATGAATATCTTAAGTGCTTTGACAAAAAAAAATCCATAAAAAAATGTCATCTGTAAAGCCATAATACTTTAAAAGTATACCAATCGATTGGTGGCCTACCAGCCTGTCACAGCCTGTCAGCCTTCCATCGGGGCACAAACTTATCTCGTGCCCTCATTGGTCATGTGCGCGTTTGTGTGTGTTGGAGGAGGGGCTCTATAAGGAAGTTGGCCAGATTGTCTCCGCTTGTTGTATTTTCAAAACTCTAGCGATCTCGAGCCGGTGTTCTCAAAACTTACCTACCCCACCTTTAAGGGCAGTCTTGAATTTTATTTAGATGATTATTTCATCAGCTTGATTGATAAATATAGTTTGAGTATCATCCCGCATAACAATGAAAATTTACAGATGATTCCTTATAATATTGCCTAACGGAAGCATATATAATGTGAACAAAAATAGGGTCCGAGCACTGAGCCCTGTGGCACTCCATGGCTAACTTTGGTTTTGCGTGGAGATTCATCGTTAACACGTACAAACTAGAGCGTTCAGATAGATAGGACCTAAACCCAGCCTAAAGCAGGTCCCTGTATTGCCAACTAAGTGCTCTAGTCTTAGCAATAAGATATCATGGTCGATAGTATCAAATGCAGCACTGAGATCGAGCAAAACAAGAATAGAGACAAGTCCCTTGTCTGAGGCTATTAGAATGTCATTTGTGACTTTAACCAGAGCTGTCTCTGTGCTATAAATGTGTTCGAAAGCCAGACTGAAAATCTTCAAATAAAATCATTGTTTTAAGTAATCACACAACTGTTTTGCGACCGCTTTCTCAAGAATTTTTGAGAGGAACGGAAGATTAGAAATAGGTCTATAGTTGGCTAAAACCTCTGGAATCGAGGTTGTGCTTTTTTAAGAAGCGGTTTTTATCACTGCTACTTTGAATGATTGTGGAACATAGCCTGATAATAAAGACATATTCATAATATTTAATAAAGAAGTGCTAATTAATGGAAAAACTTCCTTCAACAGCTTAGTTGGAATTGGGTCTAACATGCACGTTGATGGTTTTAGAAGAGAGAATCATTGAATTTAATTGTTCAAGGTTTATGGCTGAAAAGCATTCTAGTTTACTATCTAGTGTAATATTAGAACTTACGTTTCCGGTAGCTGTTGATAACACTATACTGGTCAAAGGCAAGAGGTCATTAATTTGTTTCTAAGAGTAACAAATGTTATCGTTATAAAAGCATATAAAATCATTAACTACTGAGTGCTATGGGAATAGAAGGCTCAATCGAGCTGTGGCTCTCTGTCAGCCTGGCTACAGTGCTGAAAGAAATCTTGCATTATTCTTATTCTCATCTATTAATGAAGAGTAGTAGGCTGCTCTCGCTTTACGCAGTGCTTTCTTATATTCATTGAGAGTAATATGCCAAATTAAACGAGATTCTTCAAGTTTAGTGGAACGCCATATCCTTTCAAGTTGTCTAGACTTTTGCTTATTTTGCGGGTTCGGCATTATGCCATGGAGCTAATCTATGTTGTTTTATTTTCTTCTTTTTCAAAGGAGCAACAGAGTCTAATTTATTCGCAGCGCATCTATAGCACTATCAACAACATGATCAATTTGGGGTGGTGTACATTTTGTATACGTTTCCTCCCCTACATGCAGACATGCTATCGAGTTAAGTATTGGTGGAATCTCTTCCTTAAATGTGGCTATAGCACTAACAGATAGGTTTCTGCTGCAAGAGCTTTTGACTAATGCTTTGTAGTCTCGTAATAGTACTTCAAAAGTTACTAAGAAATGGTTGGATAAAGCAGGATTATGCGGTTCGACTAATAGTTGCTCAATTTCAATACCATAAGTCAGAACAAGGTCGAGAGTGTGATTATAACAGTGGGTTGGTTTATTTAGACTGACAGAAACCAAATAATCTAATATAGAGTTAAATGCAACAGTAAGGCTATTTTTATCATCGTCAACATGAATATTAAAGTCACCTACGATAATTACTTTATCTGTTTTAAGAACCAAAGTTGATAACAACTCAGAGAATTCTGATAAGAATCTGAATAAGGACCTGGTGCACGATACACTGTAACAAATAAGATTGGCTGCAAAGTTTTCCAGGTCGGATGCGTAAGACTAAAAACGAGGCTTCAAAGGAGGTATAATTTAGGTTTAGTATTGATAAGTAAACTTGAGTCAAAGATTGCTGCAACTCCACCTCCTCGGCCCGTGCCTCGAGCAATATGAGTGTTGATATGGCTGGGTGGAGTGGCCTCATTTCAGCCTGTCCTCCTACAAAAAACGACCATATAGGTCGATTGTTCAGCAGCTAAATACGACCCAGAGTCACGTTTTAAAGTGTAGCACCTCTAGTGGTCGTGTAAGAAACAACATGCTCCTGTCGATTGCAAAACGCTCCGGAGGGTCGTTTATTCACAAATAACCCTCTCTGGAAAATCCTAAATTGTGGAATAGTTTATTCCATTAAAATGCTTTTTTTATTAGATTTCTAGCGAGAAGTGTATATTGTACTTTTATAATCCACGTCCAGTGGATGTGTAGGATCTACAGTTTGATAGATATACGAAGATGATTTGAGGTCTCGCCAGGAGAACGTGTACTGTAATGGGGCAGCTTCCATGTAAAGTTAGCGTGGGTGAAAACAGTATTTCCGGTCTCGAAGTTTTCATAATAAAACCGGAAGTATTCCCCACACTTTCAAATGATTACAGTGATATCTCTATTACTCATCCACTAAAAAACATCAGTTTATCCTTGTTAATTACACAATATTGATTGGTTTAAATTATGTACAAAGCTTTTGTGTTTTTAACCTTCGATTCAGAGAAACAAATAGTTTTTTTAGGAGTTTAGACACTACAGAGTTTCCGAAGACACTACACTACCCAGAATCCCCAGCTATCGTTTGGGACTACAACATCTGCCTTGATTTACAAACCCCGTGATCAGAGCCCTAGAGATACTATCTCTCTAGGGCTCTGCCCGTGATTAGCCCTCAAGCTCTGTGATTGGATGTTGGAGTGGCAGTGCGACAAGGTTACGCCGAGTGTCAAACAGCTCTTTGAAATGGAATGGAACCACGCCAGACTATCCAAAACTGGACTTGGACGGGTCCAGCCCAGCCCTCCCCAGAATTACACATGCTGGCTATTGTGTGTTTCGCAACATGTTCTATGGCACGTCTCTACTGGGAATTGTAGTTTTAAAAGACGTTTTCGTATTTCCCACAATTAGAAGTTGCCAGTATTAAACTGTTTACACCCCTGGAGGTTTAGGGGATACGAAACAGTGGTGTTATCAAATTTAAAACATAATTAATAAATGGGTGAAAATTGCTTGTGTCCATAATGGGCAGCATTAATACCACATGACAGCTAAGGTCAGAAGAGCGTTATTTAACAGCTGGTCTTATGTCTGTGACCCCTCCTGTTGTTCATTGATAAGCCTGAAACATGCACTTGTCAAGGTTCAGAGGCACATTTAGCAAATATGGCAGTAGCCATCAATCATCTTAAGATAAGAAGTTGGGAAATGTTTTTGTTTGTTTGCCAGAAAAGACAATATCCTAGACAAATGCTTTGTTAATGTTAAAGGAGCCTATGTGACTAAATGTAGACCACCAATACTGAACTCTGATCATAATGTTGTGAATATGATACCAGTGTATAAGACCAAACTGAAGAGAAGTAAACCGGAAAAGAAAGTAATAAGGACATGGACAAATGAAAGTAGGGAACAGTTGAAAGCCTGTTTTGATTTGACAGATTGGGACATTTTTCAGGAAGGTTCACTAGATTAAATAACTACTGTTACCAATGACTATATCAACTTCTGTGTAGAACTAGTTGTTCCCACTAAAGAAATACAAATCTATCCAAATAATACATCTTATGTGACCAAGGCCATTAAAACCGTTATAAATACCAGGAAAATAGCTTTAAAAAAAAAAAAGACTATGGAGCACTTAAACAGACAGAGCAAGAACTGAAAGTCAAATTGAGGGAATCAAAACTGGCACACAGAGAGCTTTTGGAAAATGCTTTTAAAGCCCCCCCCCCAGGGCTGCGTGAGTTCAGCTGTGCTCTTTACTCTCTACACTGATGATTGTCGTACCAACACACCAAATCAATTCCTCATTAAGTACTCTGATGATACTGCAATAATATCTCTGCTCAGTAACACAGACGACCCTGAGCTGCACCAACAGGCTGTAAATCAGGTGGTCGAGTGGACTGATAACAATGCTCTTGAGATCAACACCAAGAAAACTGAGGAAATCATTTTTGGCTCACCATCTGACTCCCATAGAGTCCCCATTGTCATCCATACAGATGAGATCAAGCAGGGAGTTCCATACAAATACCTGGGTGTAATTATTGACCATCTGCTGTCATGGAAGGATCACATTGATAATCTGAGCAAAAGGACAAAACAAAGAATTTATTTTCTCCGCCGTCTTCGGTCTTTTGGCGCGAGCAGAGAGATTCTTCTGTTGTTCTTTACATCTGTGATCATGTCCATTCTACAGTACTGCTATACTACCTGGTACAAATGTCTGTCGGCAGCGTTAAAATCAAAACTGCTCCACCTGTTAAAGATCTGCTCAAAGATTGTTGGTCAACCTGTCAGAGACTCTATGACTCAGCCTATCATAACAACCTAGTGAGGCTGTCCAACAACATCATCTCCGACCCAAACCATGTTCTGAACAGTGAATATGAACTGCTACCATCTGATCGGAGATACAGGGTCCCACGATTCAATAAAGTCAGACTGAAGCACTCCTTTGTGCATCAGTCAGTCCTCAGTAAATACAGAGCTAAATCCCAGACCAAATGCACGCTGAAGGCTCTTTGAGCATGTTTTTCTCTCACTGATTGTGCCGTTATGTTAAATGTTTGTGTTTCATGTATTTGTGTATGCATATTTGTCTGTTGATGTTGGACATGGAGCTGCTGTGACGCAAGTCAAATTTCAGACTTGATCTGACAATAAAGTAATATCGTATCGTATCGTTACAGCAGCATGTACTACTTTGTTCTACTCCACTTCAGAGGTTAACCTGGTATTTTTACTCTACTACATTTATTTTTGTTTCTTTTCAGATTCTGATTAATGATGTGAAATATAAACAACCCTTAAATCAGACTTTAGTTACACCTGAGTAAAATTCAGCCTTATCAGTCTGTTTTGCACATCCTCCTGTTAATATCTTTGGACGTCCTGCACTAAACTGTTTTATTGTAGAGATCACTACAGTATCTTCTTGATATTTTCTATTCTATATTTCTATCATTGACCCCTATTTTGTATGTAGGCTACTCTTAATATTTAAATGTTTTCATCAAATATAACTTATTCAACAACTAAATTCAATAACGTGCTTTAACCACTAGGAGGTGCGATTTAAAAATAAAACAGTGGTCTAGTTAATAAAACATAATATTGTGAAATTAAAACAGAACGGTAAAGGAAAATACAGTTTCAGTCTCTCGATGTGAAGCTTATGCATTGTACCATGAACTTGTATAGACCTGTAACAGTCAACTGCATGAGGAGTTGGAAAGATAGTTCAGAAAATCAGTAATATCTTTCAAAACTACAAAAAAGTCCCTTTCCATCAGCTGTGCACCGTTATGGTGTAAATACAGACTATCTACTAATTGGATCAAATATAAAAGTCAGCCGAATTAGTTTTGATACTGCAAGGAGACGTATTGTGTGAAAAGAAATGTAAGATGTTGTTTAATTGTTGATATATTTATGGTCCATGTCACGTATTCAGTTTTGGCGGCATCTCTTCCAGTTTGTCAAAAGGTCGTCTGATCAGGGCTCTATAAATAAATATCCACTGCAGATATGTAATATGTAATGCAACCGAACCGTGTATTACAATGCCGTTATGTGATGACTTTCAAAGAGAAAAGCAAGAACACTCGGAATAAAGTATTATTTTAATTTTTTTTAAATGTTTTCCGATTTCATATCACATAAACACCATATCCCGACGTGCATTGCGGCGTGATTTTAGCCAATCAAAACCTCTGAAAGAAGAAATGTGTCTCTCAGAATCGAAAGAGAAACATCTATGGGAAAAACACAAAAGCATTGTACACAATTTAAACCAATTAATGTTGTATAATGAACTAGGATAAACTGATGTTTTTTAGTGGATGAGTAGTGCAGATATCACTGTTAAATCATTTGATCATTGGTTTTATTATGAAAACGTCGAGACCGGAAATACTGTTTTCAACCCGTAACTTTACATGGAAGCTTTCCGCATCTACACGTTCTCCTGACGAAACCTCAAATCATCTTCGTAATATCTATCAAACTATAGATCCTACATATCGACTGGACGTGGATTCTAAAAGTACAATATATACTTCTCGCTAGAAACCTAATCAAAAAGCGTTTTAATGGCCAAACTATCCTACAATTTAGGATTTTATAGAGAGGGTTATTTGTGAATAAACGACCCTCTGTAACGTTTGCATTCAACGGGAGCACTCGAGGCCGACAACTTTAAAAACGTAATTATAGGTCGTATTAAGCGCTTGAACAAACGACATATTTGGTCGTAATAAAGGCTTGAACAATCGACCCATTTGGTCGTATGAGTTGGAGGACTTGTTGCCTCATTTGACATATTCTTCATGTCTCAACCAAGTTTCAGTGAGACAGCATATATCAATATTATAATCTGATATTTAATCATTTACCAATATTGCTTTTAGATGCTAGAGATCTTATGTTGAAGAGACCACATTTAATCTTCCTGTTTTGTCGCACTGTAGTAGTTGTTACATTTTGTATCTGTACTGCTAAGTCTTATATTGGCTACTTAGTTTACTTCGTCTTCTTCATCAGCCAGCATCCTTATCTGTTGCTCACTGAGTTGATTCTCGCTAAGTAGCCAATATAAGGCTTAGTCCTCTTGCCAAATAGTGAGCCTGTGTTGATGTATGAAAAGTATGTAAGGGTAGTCTTATTGTAAAGTGGTACCAACATATTTAATACACAAGGAGTTCATATCCCTGGGAAAGAATGATCTACTCTAATAAAAAAAACATATTTATCTCAAAGCATTAGTTAAGTAATTGTATTTTAAGGAAGAAAACAAATAGTTATTGGGGAAGTTAATATTCATTTGCACTATTGTGTAAAACAAAAATAGAATGACAAGTCAATGCTTCACCCCTTCCCCCTGGTACTGCAAAGACAAAAGCAACACATTGTACCAAAAGTATCAACAGGAGGCTTATTATTATTTACAGAATGATCACTTTCACCGTTATATTAGTTGATCACTATTATTAATGCATTACCATGTGAGCAGTAGTGTTGGTCAAAGTGAAGTTAATTTACCTTCTGGGTAGTTAAGGCTATAACAATGACTTATAACAAACCGTTTTTACTGTATGACATATTTGAACAAACGATTCTTCACAATTATAGCTTTTTCAAAATGTAAAGGAAAAAAGTCAAACACATTTTTAGGTGTATCTGTCTTTTATTATAGTACACTGCTTTAAGGTCATTGTGTGGGCCTTAAACTCTGGGTGAACTTTGAGTGTTAACAAATACAGCCAAAACACAGAAAAATAACACATTAGCATTAGCAGCAACACAAACAGAGGACACGTTACATAAGAGGCTTCTCAATACTCAAATTTCCCCTCCTCGACTCCCCTCCTCGGCTCCCCTCCTCGAGACTTAGTCCCGCCCACAGGAGATGCGAGCGGAGGACCGAGGAGGGGAACCGAGGAGAGAGGAGGGGAAGCAGCAGACGTTTAAAGAAATGAGAACTCCTCTCCTCTGAGCGGGCATATTAAAGCGACGTCCGTTCATTATTACGTGGCAACAGCTGCATCATCTGTCGAGTGTTTTGTCATATTTTATAATCTCTGCTGGATCAGCTGAACATTGTTCCCCCACATATTTACTTTGAATTCATTGAGAGTGCGGTATAATGAGACAATACCAGGCTACAGATGCGGACACACAGACACAAATATATGTATATAAATATATGCAATTTAAAGTATGAGAGCACTCTCATAATAACGTAACACAATCAGAGACTGGATATATCCCTCCCCCCCCCCTCCTATCTCTCTCTCTCTCTCTCGTCGCTGAAATGGGGAATTGAAATTACGGGCCAAAAGTTGTATTTGCAAGTATTAAAAGTAAGGACATCAAACCAACTGAGACCCGTCTGTCCGCCGCATCTACGCACTGTACAACACACACCTACACACTGTACCACACACACCTAGAGCTCCTAAAGCATAATCAGGCTACAGCCGTTGTGTATTTTATTATGTGAAGCACTAAATGGTTTTAGAAAAATATCGACTCTTTGTTTGTAGATATCTACTAAACTAAAGCAAATAAAGAGAGTAGGCATGTTATGCTGAGTGATATATATTTTACACACTGTTCTGCTTTCTGCACCTCACAGCTGTTATCACTGTAAACATCGCGTTGCGATGCCGTGCGTCACGCCTCCACCGTTCCCGGAAATGCATCCGCGGAGGAGCCGTGGAGGAACCATCAGTGTATCCTCGGTTATAGCTCCTCCAGATAGGCCATAAGGTGAACCCTGTTATCGTTTCAACCCACTCCACAGAAGTGGAACTACATAATCTTCAGTTCATAAAAAAGAACGAGTCTGAACTAGTCCCTTCAAAGCGTAATAATATCTTGGTCCAAAGTAGTGCCACGGTTCGTCACGTGATCGTGCTACACCAATTGGGTAGCTGCATATTGTCAACAGAAGTGAAAGATGGCCGCCTACATGGTTGCGCTAAACCAGACCAAATGGATTCTAAACAGTGCAGTATGCTTGTTTTATGTCATGTTTTGTCATATGTCTTAATACATCACTAAGTCCGAGGTATTTGCGTTATATACGCGGTATTTGTGAGAGGTTTTACTATCTGGGAACAGAGTTGACCATCGAATCAACATTTGACTAGCAGCGTTTATCAGCCAACTCCAGCTACAAACAATTTCCCCACGGGAATTAATAAAGTATATCAAACTCAAATTTATCAAACTATCATTCCTGGACTACCATGTTCGCATCGCTAGGTTCATTGGCTGAGTTCGTGGATTATTCCATTAGACTGAGGACTTTTTGTATGTCTGTTGTTACCCTGTACACCAGGGGTCGGCAACAGGCGGACCGCGGTCCGGATCCGGACCCAGACGCCGACCTATACGGACCCGGCGCTATAATCAATACATTAATAGGGGATTTTTCGAAGCCTCCCGCTTTTTTAACGGTGATATGGGTGACTTGTGTAATTCGTGGAGAATCGAAGAGTTTTCGTTTTGGGGTGGGGGGAGTCCGTCCGTCAGTCCGACTGACGGACAACTTCTCACTTCAAAAAAGAAGAAGAAATCTAGACCGCAAAAATAATTAAACAAGCGAGTACCTGTTTTTCCTGGCCAAGTACAGGTTCCTTGAACACAACACGAGCGTAACGTGTCTTCACGTGGTATATGTCTCGTCTGAAAGGAGTGCTGACAGAGAGCACCGGAACGCAGCTCCAGCTCTTCAAATATTGCCTGTGAGAAAGGCAGATGTTCATGCTTCTCTGCAGGACTCTGTTGCACAGACTTATGTTGTTGCTCAAATTGTGCAAATAAAAAAGAAACAGAGGAAGAGAACGATGACTGCCCTGACACTGACTGTGAGGAATAGGAATAAAAGAGCCTTCTTTCCACCTTTCTGAAGCTCTTTTCTGTTCTTTTGGTTTTAGCGCCTGGCCGACGCGCTCACACATCACTCAGAGATACGTTTGTTTTTGGTACATTTATTTTCAAGTTATCGTATCTTACCAGACGAGGTTGAAACAGTGTTCGTCCTTTAAATAAACAAATAGTCTCTTCTCTGCAGATATTATTATTATTATTACGCTTTGAAGGGACTAGTTCAGCCAATAATTACGTGCCTAGAAGAATTGGCAGGAATTTTAGCGACGAACTTTTTTTTGGTGGATAAGCATGACTCGTTCTTTTTTATGAACTGAAGATTATGTAGTTCCACTTCTGTGGAGCGGGATTTCTTTTCTAGAGGACTTTTCGAGGTTCACCTTGCGGCCTAAGAGAGCCTCCTCGACGCTCGATCCTCGGTGTGCATTTAGAGAAATGAGACGTCCTTCAAAATGGCGCGCTGAAATTCATTTCCGGGTCACTACCGGAGGACCGAGGAGTCGAGGAGGGGAAATTTGAGTATTGAGAAGCCTCTATAGCCTTTCACACCAACACACTCTCACTCCCTAAGCGTCCAATAGCGACGTTTGGTCAGTGTCCGTGGCGTCCAATTGTGACGCTCCTAGGCTCCTTCAGCGTCATAAAGGGACGCAAATAGCTTTCAACTGATTGCAATGTATTCCCATCTGCGTCGGGATTTTTTCACCATTCATTAAGATGGCTGGCGTCTATGTCACATGATCTTCAAATTTCTCCCTGCAGAAAAAGAAAATATGGCCGAACTTAGTTTTATTCTAGGTGGAAAATGCCTATTTTAAAGTTAGTTTGGCCATTAAAATGCGTTTTGATGTCATTTGATGCGAGAAATATGAGTTGTTATTTCAGATTATGTGTGCAGTGGATGTACATGATCTTTAGTTTGCGAGTTATTACGAAGATTACTTCAGGAAATCGCGACGTTTTCATTGTTACCAAGGTGGTTGCTAGGGACACTGCTATCGATATTATTTCTGTTATGTTGTGTAACTGTTTAATGGTGTTATCTTTATTGCTACCCCCTTCCCCGTCAATGTATAGTGTTGGTCCACAGCCTAAACATATTAGTTTAACAAAATCCGCATCTAAAGATAGCCTACGTTATTTTCCCCTGTGCAATTCCAGTCTCACATCTCACAGCACATCGTCATTAATACCGGAAACAGACCGAAAACATTTAAAAAAAAAAATAATAATACTTTATTCCGAGTGTGCTTGCTTTTCTCTTTGAAAGTCATCACATAACGGCATTGTAATACACGGTTCGGCTGCATTACATATTACATATCTGCCGTAGTTCTGTATTTATAGAGCCCTGATGAGAAGACAAACATGAGGAACTGAAAACGTGACGTGGATCATAAATATATGAGCCATTAAACAACATCTTACATTTCTTTTCACACAATACGTCTCCTTGCAGTATCAACACTAATTCGGCTCACTTTTATATTTGATCCAATTGGTAGATAGGCTGTATTTACACCATAAAGGTGCACAGCTGATATAAAGAGACACCTGGTGGTTAAAGCATGTTATTGAATTTAATTATTTTTATTATTAGATATTAATACGATCCCTATAAAGTATATTCATTACTCGTTATTCTCTACTAATTGTTAATTAAAGACTGTATGTAATGACTATTTTGCACATCCCTTTCAAGATTTCAAGATTTTCTAAGGTTTATTGACATATCATATAGGCCTACACAACTGTGGTGTAGTTCTGCACTGAATGAAAAACTTGGGTTGCAGGTTCCTCAATAGTGCATTACAAGACATCTATCAATATGTGTGCATACCTCCAGCAATGTTAACTATGTTGAAGCACTTATTTTAACTGATATTATACATAATGTATTATACTCTTATGAGATGTATGTAGATATTTCATCTCCGGCCTTGTCAGGTATTGAACAATCAATAAATAAAGAACACAGAATTGTTGAATATAAAACACAGAATTTGTGTGATTATACTAAATGATTTACAAATAAACACAACTGCATATTTAACTGTTACACATGCTGATGTAACGCAAATGTTCCAACTTGGGATCAATAAAGTATATCTTATCTTAAGCTGATCGATGGCTACTGCCATATTTGCAAAATGTGCCTCTGAACCTTGACAAGTGCATGTTTCAGGCTTATCAATTAATGTAATGTAATGTTATCACAGGGGTCACACACATAAGACCAGCTGTTAAATAAAGCTCTTCTGGCCTTAGCTGGCGTGTGGGTATATATATTAATACTGCCCATAATGGGCACAAGCAATTTTCACCCATTTATTAATTATATGTTTTAAATGTGAGTGTTTCCTGTCCCCTAAACCTCCAGGGATGTACACAGTTTAATACTGGCACCTTCTTATTATGGGAAATACGAAAACGTCTTTTAAAACTACAACTCCCAGTAGAGACGTGCCATAGAGAACATGTTGCGAAACAGAATAGCCAGCATGTGTAGTTCTGGGGACGGGGTGGGGGAGGGGGGGGACGCGGTGGACCCGTTCAAATCCAGTTTTGGACAGTCTGCCGTGGTTCCATCCCATTTCAAGTGCTGTTCGAGAATCGGCTTAACCCTCGGAGCACACTCTCCAATCACAGAGCTTGAGGATTATCACGGGGTTTGTCAAACAGAGCACATGGCGTAGTCCAAACGATAGCTGGGGATTCTGGGTAGTGTAGTGTCTTCTGCCATACTTTACTCCTGGGAATGGACGCTCACATTACCTTTAAGGGCAGCCGACACAAACGAATGCTGTGCTTCCATGAGCAGATGGGAATACATTGCAATCAGTTGAAAGCTATTTGCGTCCCTTTATGACGCTGAAGGAGCCTAGGAGCGTCACAATTGGACGCCACGGACACTGACCAAACGTCGCTATTGGACGCTTAGGGAGTGAGAGTGTGTTGACCACACAAGTAACATGGCTTTCAGAATATTAACCCTCTGGACTGAACAATTCACTCTACATTTCAGACAAACAACTCCTTTTACGATGGAAAACATTTCCCCTAACCCCTAATTTCTTCAGGCTCACATTAAACATTAGAAACATTTCAGACCTAAGAGTTGTAGCAGCAGTTTGGCTAGCAGTATGGAAAGAGAGATGGCCTTATCTCCTTCTGTTGTTCACACCCAGCTGACAGGAGGCCTACATGTGTTCAGCTTGCTATTATCAGCAATAGCACACATAGGTATAGCTTAAATTAGAAGGGACACATGTTCTATTGTGACTGCATCAGGCTTGTATGACACTCATTCCTTGCCCGTTAGCTTGGTTACCAAGTTACCAAACACCACCCACAGTGAAACTAAGGAAAGTACCAGAGATGTTTTGACAATATGCATTGAACCTGTAATTAATTAGTGTTAATGTAAAGGTTTCAACACAGCCTTACCTTCAAGCCAAGTGGACAGTTGAGAAAACACTAGAAGGAAATGTTATGGCAATTAAAGGACCATTTATTGGGTGAGAAGAACTCTGGAAAAACTGGAGAAATGTCCACTTGATTGTCCACAAGAATAATCCAACTGAATGATCCAAAAAAATAATCCAATGTCCTTCAAAAAAGCGAAAATATAATCCAGGGAAAAGCAATGCTTGGTAAAAAAGAAAAACATCCAAAAGGTAAAAACTCACCCCCAGGTAAGAAGGTAAAACATACTCTGCTCAATCCTCATGGTCCTCAGAATCCACTGGGTTCACATGGCCGTCAGCAGCTCTTACTCCTCTGCCTTTCCTCACCAAACTCAATCAAACAAACATCCTTCCCCAACCAATCCCTCTCCCTTTGTGCCACCAGGCCACGCCCCCTTACACCTGTGGGGAGCAGCTCACCTGATGAAGCCTTGTGGGAGGGGCCAAATTAGAGCATAAAGTATATCCCTTCACTTATGTGTTGGTGTCACAGATCTCCTCAGGATGAAGAGAGGTGGTTTCAAAGCTACACACACACACACACACACACACACACACACACACACACACACACACACACACACACACACACACACACACACACACACGCACGCACACACACACACACACACACAGAGACCAACACAGTCTCACTCCCTGATTTTCTGTTTTGGATAATGTAAAAAATATGTAAAATCAGCAATTGTGTAAACCCCAACTAGTTGTATTGCTTTTTTTAAGTAGTTGATCAATGTATTGTGCTTAATAAAACAGCTCTATTTTAAGTTAACACCAGTTGCATTAACACATAGTCTTGTTGTTGTTGTTGTTGTTGTTGTTGTTGTTGTTGTTGTTGTTGTTGTTCAGCTTCTTGACCCTTTAGCCCTCCGCGAGGCCAGGTGAATGGAGTCTTTTCATATCTCTCTCTCTAAAGACATCCAGTTCTATGATGAGCACATACTTAATATTTTGAGCCTCATAAGAAATTAGATTCTCAGACATGCTGATTCTCTGCACCGCCTCGTCCACAGAGCCCAGTCTGTTCTCAGCTTCAATATCCATGGAGGACATATTCTCACTTCATCTCCATGTCATCAGCAGTCAGTGAGTCCTTTGTGACTCCAATTTCAAAGTTAGACTCTTATCAGCAGCATCTCAATAACAAGGTCATTCATTCCTGTGATTCTTGGAAGTCAGAGTTTATCTCATGACAGGCGTTCTAGCTGCCTCTTCCACACTGGTGTCAGTGTGTTCTGCAGAAGTCATCAGGGCTTCCCCATCGAGGCTCCAGACACACTGCACCGGCTGGACAACACATAGGGATACATTGAGATAGGATTGGGAATGACAGAAAACAGACAATGTGAATAAAGATTCATTTCAAATAGGGATACATTAAGCTTAAATAACACCATCTATAGATCCCTCATCACACACATTCTCCCATCTCTTCATTGACTCCCAATTGAGTGCAGAACATATTTCATATACTGTTTTTTCATATACAATGATCAGAATCAGAAACAGGTTGTTGACACATACGAGGAATTTGACTTGGTGTCATGGTGCATACATAAAAGTAAATTATGTCAATTCATGCATTTCTTAACTCTTGCATCCATATACTGCCTTCATGTTCTGTAGATTATCGATACCCTTCTCTATAGCAGCTCGTAACAGTTAAACGGTATGTGTATGTTTCTATTATTCTTGTATCCGGTTCTTTTAAGCACTTTTAAACGTTGTTTGCTATAGCAATAGACTTCTTACTTTCCTAAATGTTAGTGCACCGCCTCTTGGTAAACTATTCAGGCTTTTCTATAGATGTATCTGCCTCAAATTGTGTCCGCTATCTTTATGCTCCTGTGGGATTATAAACTCACACCCAATTTAGTTTGGCCACTAGGGGGCAGCAGAAACAAGCTGTAAACACAACAGTGTCATGTTTTACTCATACTCACTGTATGGGTTGTTCATTTAAACATCTGGGTGATAAAACTAACATTAGCATTAGGGTTATCTTACTTCAGCAATTTAAACAAGGACTTGTTATAATTGCTGAATGTTTATCCATATTTTCCTTCCCCGAAATATAATTTGATTTACTTCTTAAGCTCCAGTCTGTTAACTAGCTTGTTGCTAATGTTGTCTTTTGGAAGTTTGCTGCTAAGAACGAACTCAGCAGAACCCATAGGTTTCACGTTCAGTGGAGGATCGGTAATCCCCTTTTAATATTTGCCAGAAGCAGTCCACGGACTCTGCATTGACAGCTTCTTCGGGTGGCAAGACTCTGATTGCTACATAATTTTGCTCAATGTTTAGAGAATTAGCTTTAAAGTTGCACGACTTGTCATCCCATTTGTGAAAGGAACTGACATTTTTAATTGAATTGTTGGATGTGTTATCTATTTTTCTCCAAGCACAAATCCGAACAAAGTCAAATTTGGTTTATCCGTTTGAAAGTTAGTTTTAATAATCAAACTATCTTTGGGCACAAATTCATTATATTTTAGGAGAAAAAACCGACTCATATTTAGGCTACCCCAAGAACAAAGTATGATAAGAAAATGGCTGAATCTCAGAAAGTCCATGGAGTGTGAAAACAGGATGTCACACATTGCATCTCATGAACACAATGTGAGTTCTTTTCTCTTTTTTTCAAAATGTGCTCTAAAGGCTGAACTGTTAGAGACTTGCCCCAAAAATGTAACAGAATTCAAGACTAAACACCAATCAGAAAACATTTTGTTGCATTTTTACTTATCATATTCTTTGGGCACAAATAAATCATAAACATATTGATAAGAGCGGCTTTTAATACTTCCTAGTACACAGGATAAAACAAAAAGCAAGATAGACAGGCAGATATACTTCAACTTTTTACTGATATGCTTTAAATTGGGGTTCCTAAAGGCTCCATGATGTTGTCTATCAGAGATTTATAACGTGTGAATAATGGAGCCACTGCAGTAAGAAGCACACCTGCCACTAGATGGCGCTGCTACTGCATTGTTGAGCACATGAGCAGGCCTTTGAAGAGAACATCTCTGTCCTGTGCTGAAAATATGTCACTGATCCGTGGAGCAGATTCCAAAACACTGTTGTGATTACAAGAAAAGGAAAAGAGTCATTTCCACATTTCCCAGAGAGGCAGGTGGTGAGCATATGATATAGTTATTTTTCATTTTTTAAATTACAGAAGGAAACAGTAGCCAACAGAAGCAGCTGAAGGTGGTAGGACGGGAATTCCATATTATTAAAAATGAAAGTAGATCAAATACATTTAGTCTAAAACCTCAAATACCATTTCCATCCAGTTTGGTGTCAAGTTGCAAGACATGTTTTGCTCCTACTCGGCACTCTTTCACTAGTGTTACAATTGCTGCCATATTGTATAAACACTATGTAAACGGTATGTGAGAGAAGTGACTAAACCACTCAATTCACATTCAGAGAAATTGTAGATTTTTACACGAAACTAAAAAGTTATTATCTCCAGTTCTGAAACCAATAGTTGATTTTGATTTTTAGTAAGCTAAATATCACTAAAACGAACTGTGATTAGTTAAAAATTGCACTTAAGCCAATAAAATAGTTATAAATGTAAAATATGTAATAACACCCATACAAATATTTATTCGGAATGATTTACAGCCCGTAATCTAAGCCATGGTTTACAGAGGCCGCGCTGATGTATGGGTTATGTAAGCGTTATGTAAGTACAGTATGTGTTATTATGACGAGCTGTCATGTTGTCTGGTTGCAACACGTTTCAGCAGCAGGCAGTGAAACACAAATTCCTCAGGGAGAAAAAAAGCTTTATTAATATTTTAATATATATATCAATAATACTTTATATACAAAATATGTACAACAAAACATCCTTTTGTTACATGTCAACATTTAAATCCCAAGTACCTCTTTCTATACAAAACTATTATTTTTGTTTGAGCGTTACATTCACCCTCTCTCCCACAGACACAACATTTAAAGCAAAGAAACATTTGAACGCCTGCTGTCGTCGTGTCTGCGTCACACAAAGGCAACAGCTTTAGATCAGGCCTTAACTTGACCGGGAATTTGTGGGCAAGATGCAAAAAATCCGGGTTAAGCACAACGCTATATACTGTACACGTTCTCTTGGCATACAGCAACATTTCTACCTCGACCAGCCTCTGGTGGCGATACGAATACACTCAGTGGGTCATGTATCAAAAATAGAGATGTATGAGTAGTATAAACAAACATAATTAAACAAGACATCACTTCACAGGAACTGGATCTAGATGCACAAATAGTCATGAGACACAAATGAAATCGTAAAAGCGCGCATAGCCACATCACTTGTCATGAGTGACACACCTCGTTCAGTGAACACCCTGAATTCTCTGAACACTGTTCATTTAGCTGCAAGGGATCTGAAGGCTCGAAAAGAAGTCTTTTGTGACGCCTCTCAACAATGTTTTTTTTTTGGTAACATTCTAGTCTAATCAGTGGTTTGTAGCGAGTTACAGGAGCGACAAACACTGACGGTAGATCCTCTACGATAATTCAAGCAGCTCTACATGGGGCTTTTTGTTCAATCTTTTACATTCGTTACAGAGTGGTGTCTGTGCAAAAACAAGAAGGTCCAAATAATCTTGCGGGGCCTTTTCTGTGCCTTACATTCTGTGTTTACCTCGGACATTCAACACCGAGTGCGTAGAAGACGAACCGTACAAAAAATGGTGTGCACTCGTGTCTTTAAACTGATCATCTTCACAGTGTTTACAGGGCATCTACGAGTCTTCACGTTGCCCCTAAAAGTCCTGGAGACCATTCGGATTCTGGGGTAAATGTTCTGACAAACATCGGCTGTGGGTTTGAAGGGATACCAGTGCGTTTGTTGGCCTTTTTCTCAATTGGCCAACCATTAAACCCCTTCAACATTCAGAGGGTACGATCCCAACAGGAACACCGATCAGTTCAGTCTTTGGTTTCCAAGTTCAATGGAGAGACCTGCTTTAAAGCTTTGTGGAGAGTGGGGGAGTCCTGGTAGGACACCGGAGATCCTGCCCTCCCGTGAGAGGACATTTCTTGGGTCAAGCTCCCCGGAGAACCGCTCATGCCCGGGTACATAATGGGCATGCCCCCGGGGTACCAGCACTTCTCCAGCATGGGCAGATAGGCCGCCGCTGCTGCCGCTGCAGGGGGGATGAGGTAGAAGGGGAGACAAAAGGGGGGCTGGTTGGGGGAGAAGCTCATGTAGCTGCCGGGGCCTCCTGCCATGTGACCGGAGAGCCTCTCGTCCTCTGAGGAGTCTGACCTCGACTTCTTGGCACGTGGCACGTCACCTTCCTGCTTTATGGCACCAGAGGTCGCCTCGGATGAGACATGCTTGCGCCCCCCCTCCTTGGCGTGGCTCTCTGACCACTGGGCTTTGGGCTCACGCTTTTCATGTTCCCCCCCATAGCCGCTGTCAGTGTCTGTGTCACTGCCGCTCTGCTCCCCCGTCACATGGGGGTAAGTCCTTTGAATGACGGGTACGCAGTTCTTCGCTGAGCCCTCAGACGCCCTCTGGGGCTCCCCGGCGGGTTTCTTCTGTTTCTCCGAAGCTTGAGGGATGGACTCCTCCGGGTGAAGGCTGCTCTGATGGTGCAGGACTTCGGCTGCTACCTTTTGGATGTGGCTGATGACATGGGAAGGAGTCAAGTCCCTGCTGCTTTCTTGGCTGGCCAGATAGTGGAGGACCTCTTTGGCGCACAAGTGGAATCCGGATCGGAACATCTCCTCGCTGTTCTCCGCACTGTCGCCTCCATGATCGCCTGAGTGAAGAGAACCAGGAGGTTAAAAATAATCTTTCCTGGAGGCACTTCTGATTGATGCAACAGAGCCTTCTGGTTAATGAATAACATCTGTTGTGTTATTTACGTACACACAACATCACGCCATCACACTTACTGATTTGCAGGTCGTTCTGCAGGGCAATGATTTTCTGCTGCTGCTGATCCAGGAGGCCACTCAGGGATTTCACATGCTTCAGAGTGAGCTCCAGCACCACAGCTTTCTCCAAATGACCCAGCGTCTAAAACAGGAAGACCTTCGATAAGCATGTTGATCTTTCTTATGTAACACATTCTGCAGCTGAACAGAGGACAAGCATCCAGCAACCGGGAAATCGTGCAATCTACGCACGCAAAAATGTAAAAAAAAAAAAAAAAAAACCTTGAATTGATAGATAATAAAATATATAAAATTACTGTTATAAATATAATATATGTTGATCCTATCAATCCTATTAAAAGGCTAAACTTTGATCTTTTTTAGGACTCCTAAACTGAACAGAGAAAACAAAGTGCTGAGCAGAAGAAATATTTGGCGTGTCAGATTCCCGGGCTGTTCGCAAACATGCCATATGTAGAAGATAATACTCACTGTAAGCTTAAGATGTTCTGGCAACAAATCCTTCAGCTGGGCGATGCATTCGTTGATTCTGTCACGTCGTTTCTTCTCGATGAGTCGGTGGGGCAACTTGTATGTCTCCTGCAAAAAGGGTCAAATGTTGTCAGTGAAATCCAGGCGCTTTTGATAAAGGCAGGAATCTTCATGCATTTGGACTTTTATTTACCTTGTTCTCATCCACACGCTTCATTCCCCTCCTGGGTTTGTACACGTAGATGGGAAACTCGATTCTTTGGAGACAAAATACAAATAGTTAGTCTTTAGTTTTTTTACGTGTCAGGATAAAAAGTGGAAAATAACTGAATAACATTGAAATATTCCTCTTACCCTTGCATGTCAGCTATATCCATTGATGGGTGTTTTGGCACACAGGGAGGCGGTTGCGCGCTGGTAATCCTCTCCATATTGCTAAAAGTATGAAACCCGAAGAAATGACTTTTAAAAAGCCTTCAAAACGCTCCAAATGTGTCTGCAGTCGCGACCAAAAATCATAGAAAAAACCCCCAAATAAAGGCAAAAGTATAATGTCCTGATATCCCGGGAGTTGGGCAGTGTTGTCACACTGAAGTCCGGACTGTAGATGTGTGTCTGGGGAAGCTCCACGCCCGGCTGGATGTGTGAGAGGAGAGGTGGGTTCTGACTACGTGTTAAATAAACCCTGTGACTGCAGGCACGTCTCTGGGCTGGAGACACACACTCCACACCGTCACATGAGCCTCACGTGTTGGACGGCGCTTTCAACTGCTCACCCTCCCCGCGCCACACACACACACACACGCGCGCGCACGCACACATCATGCACGCGCGCACCTCCTCCCCCAGTCCTGCTGCTGGAGTACAACCCATTGGTGTAGTACTTCTTCACGGGGGTTGAGTCTCGTGTACCATGCTCCGGCTGGCGGGGCGAACCGTGTTTACAAAGACAGAAAGTAGAGCAACACTCGCTGCTCGACGGTCCAGACGCAGAGGAATATTATCATTTTAAAACGGAAGCCTTTATGTTGAATTATAAGGCTAATATGACTAGTATCGTCAGTTGTATTGTTGTTGTTGAATAGTTGTTATTTGCTTTATGAAAAACATCAGGGGGTTTAAAGTTCATATCTTATTAATGCAATACGAAACACAATACAAAATAAATAAATGACGTTTTTTATAATAAAACATTTAAAATGAAACAATAATTATTATAATAACAAGTCCTCAGTATTAACAACCAAATAGTTGGACGTTTTAAAAATGACGTCACAGTGTTTCTGTTTCTTTTGATTAAAAGTCAAAAGAAACAGAAACACTGACGTCATTATTAAAACGTATTTATATATGTTAGCATTTTAACCATGAGTTAAATGGCTGAATAGACAATGAGATTAATCGACGTCAAAATAAAGTCAACCCTATGTCAGATTTGGTTTCTATTTCTAGACAACACCACATATGTTGGTTTTACAAAGCTGGATAACAGAACTATTTAACAAAACATTATCTTACAATAACTCCAACTATTTGGTTGTTAATACTGAGGACTTGTTAATAATAATTATTGTTTCATTTTAAATGTTTTATTATAACAAATGTCATTTATTTATTTTGTATTGTGTTTTGCATTAATAATATATGAACTTTAAACCACCTGATAAGTGTTTTTCATAAAGCAAATAACTATTCAACAACGACAATACAACTGACGATACTATTAGTCTTATAATATGTCCAATGGTTTAGTCTTTTATAAACACTGTGCACTTAAAATATCTACTTTTAATTATTTTAATATTATTTTTCTCTGTTTAATTGAACGGACGAGACGCAATACTTTGCTCACTTTTCCTAATATAACGTTACCAATAAACATTAGGCCTACATAACACATACAACCTATTATAATCTCACAAAATGATTCAAACAATAATGTTTTCAATGCATGTTCGTGTTTTATTGCAGCGAATTATTTCCACATTGAGTGTGTGCCAGCCAGGGCATGTGTCACGCGCTCTGTAAAGCCTTGTAATTTAATACTGTGCCCTCTCGCTGTGTGGCACGTGCACCTGCGGCGGGATGACATTCGCTTTGTTGTGTGTTTTTTGTATAGCTCCTAAGCGCTGTGCTGATAGCAGTAAAGCCTCTGTACCTGCGGGCTGTCACGTTGAGCTCCTCATGGCGGAGGGGAAAGCCGAGGAGCAGCCTCTCTGGGAGCAGCTCATCTCTGCCGGTGACGTCACTGCGGAGATAACCGAAAGTGCCCGAGTGGTCGCTCGGTTCCACGCGCCAACGTCCCGAAACACCACATACATATTAGAGGGGAAAACAGGTGCAAAACAAAGCTGCGCCATACCCGAAATGAAGGCGCGGGAAAGGGTAACATTTTGTTTTAAACCCTGATTATTAAAAAGGTGGAGAAATATAACAAGGGTCTCTAAAATCCTCCACTGCTTCTGTTCTGTTGAAAAGAAGCAAAAATAAATAACATGATGTAAACAAGGGGGCAACGGTGGAAGAAGAATCCTAAGTAGGCTACTAGTTGTTTTACTTAAAGTAGCAAGAGGCCTACTAACTAGTGATGGTGAAGCCAATTAGTTCGCAAAAGGGATCATTTCATGAGGCTTCATCATGGGCTTCATTTGAACACAAACCCCCCTGTTGGTCAAAGTGTGTAAAACAGGCAGATTGGACATCTCAATCGTGTGCTGTTTCTCATACCGAGTTCCCATTGAGTAAAGCCTTAGAATAACGAACAACGAACATAAAATCATATTTTTCATGTTAACAATATTGTATTTATTCCAGTTTAATGATTGTGATTGAAAATGTTCCGACCTCTGTATAAGTGAGGGTCTGAGCTCTCTTAATTCCATCGTGTCACCGGGCCCGGGTACAGGAAGGGTAATATGGTTCTTATTATACATCCATGGGTAATATGAGCGTTGTGCTTCAACCGATTTGAATCGCTTCCTGAAGCAGTCACGTGGTATTGCGGGCCAGCGAGGCTTCGTTTGTCATCGGTGACGTCACTGGCCCAAAACGATACGAGCCTCGATACAAGCTTCACAAAAAACTTCCGGGATTACTCGACACACGCTCCGAAGCCTCGGCGCAATACGTAACATCACTACTACTAACGTGTTCAAATAATATTTTTGAACAACATTTAAAATCCTGCATTCAACATTGGATTTTGGTTTAAAAAAAAAAAAAAAGATTTAGCAACGATATATAGTTTAAGTACAACAGTAAAAGTATGAATGCAGAATGGCCCATTTTAGAATACAACATGATTGTATAATATGTACACAATACATGTATTCAACTGTTTATGACTTAATTGTTGCTGTTGGTACAGGTTGGGGTTATTTGAATTACTTTACATGCTGATGGGCGGCTAGACTATACTCATTTATTTTGCTAGAGCTATTCATTTAAGCTAAGTAACTGAATAGAACATACAATATTTGCATCCAAATTGTACTATAAAGTAGCATTAAATAGGAATACTCAAGTAAGGCACAAGTACTTCAGAATGGTATTTAAGTTTAATACTTGGGTAAATGTACTTAGTAACTTTTCACCACTGTTGAACCATTTTGAAATGTAATGGAATATAAAGTAGCTCTGGAGCAGTTACTTTCCCCTACTGCGAATAATTACCCATGTTGCTACTGTGGCAATGAAATGATTACCTCACGATAAAAAGTTTGAGGGACAATGTAGTTGGCAAGAATCTCCATTACATCTGTTCAACAGATTTGATCCGATTCCGTGTTAGCAGTTTTTTTTAACATTCAACGTAAACCTGTGGAGGAAATAGGAGCACATTGATGAGCAACTCAAAGCAGAACAGCATCTTGACTCCGGGTCATTTACACTTCATTATTCTATGTTGCACACATGGTGAGAGAGACTCATCTGAAGACGAGAGAAGCCTGATAAATACTTGGCATGCAGAGAATCCCAATTTAAATGCAGCCGATTATACACATTCCACTCGAATGCTGTAGTTTCCCTGAAAGCTTAATTCAGGACAATAAAGTTATATTAAAACTGGAAAACACCAGCTGAAATTCCTGCATCTGATTCGTGGAATTTAAAATATATTTATAGTTGTATCTAGAACAACATATACAGTGTTTATATTGGAACTGTTTTCTTCCATTTGATTTAATTTACTAAATTAGATTTGGGTAAAAATGTACAGGTTGTATAAATAACCTTCGAGGCTGAACATTGTTAAACAATAAAGCAATTGATTTTATATGGATAACTAACAATAAAGACAACACACATTTAAGGATAATTACATCAATTTTAATAAATAATTCTACTTTAATATACAAATAGACAGTGCTTAGATCTTTAGTTAATCTTATCATTCAGTTGTTTTTCTCCAACTCCTTTTCTATACAAAAGCGAAGATAAGCAGCAAACTTTATGTACACATTGTAGTCAAAACAAAAAAGCAGCATGAAAACCAACTAATACATTTTTAGAGAAAATTCAAATAAAAGTTCGAGACTCAGCAAACATGTGTCGGACTTTAAACAAAGACAGAAACAGGCACAGTGGAACATGTTTGCTGGACATTATGCTAATGAAGTTTATTACAGTACTCCTGAGCATCTTGTAATAGCGTGACTGAATACATCACACATTCTACATGTCCGTTAGAACTGAATTAGAACAAGAAAGCAAATTTATCACAAAATAAGTTAGCAGTGAGATATGAAAACACTTGATTTACACTATTGCTCCCACACAATAAATATCTATCTCTATAGAGGGTGGTAGATGTAATTAAGGAGGCCAGCTTATATAGTATTATCTCTATATTTGAGTAAGCAAAGACAACTACTCCCTATGTTATCCAGAGAAACAGAAACAAATTGGCTTTTAAATAAGAAATGATCGATTGAATCAATGAGGTTGCATATTTAAGTTATTATATATTGCACCACTTACAAAAATAAGACATTTAATACTGCCCAGAATAGAAAACATTAAAATGGGACTAAATATCCTCCTGTCCAGTTCATCAAGTTCAACCAGTAAAGGCCATGTGTTGCGAAATCCCAATTTGATTTTTTTCTACGTAGAAAACTTTTGGCACTGTTTTTCCGACCGGACTGAACAGAACGAGGTGAGTGAGCGTCACTTTGTTTGCGTGGGGTAGAGCTACACATCGCCTTATGACTACCTATGGTACAGTGTTTCCCTACCGTTATTATAGATTACACTCAGGGCGGTACGCGTTGTATGCAGAGCCGTCACTCCACCTTACGCGGGCTGCTGGGGGTTGGCGTTCATGTGCTGAGGGTGTCCCAGCAGACCAATCCGCTGCTTCTGCTTCCTCTGTTCGGTCATCTGAAGAGCAGAGAAAAAAAGACACGTTTTCCAAAATGAATCCACCATTTTCCTCATCTTGGCTACGTCCTCTGCCGATTTCACTTTACAGAAGTGAACACACGGCGCACAATGCTCCACTGATTCTTTTGAAATCCTTTCAAGCATCGTCCACCGCGCTGCTGCCTGTGACCGCTGACGAAAGCAGCACGAAACAATATACTAATACTGAAACCCAATTTCAAACATCAAGCAAAGCATATGAGTCAGAACACAGGTGCTAACCTTTTTAGCGCCACAAACAGAAAGCAGAATTCACTTTTTCCTTTAAGAAAAGCGGAGCATTTTACACCTCGGCACTGAAACAATATTAAGAGCGAGAAGACAAAGCGGTTTTGCAATGAGTGCGTCAGGAGGAATAATTCAATGTGTTGCAGAAAATACCATTAAAACACATCAGTGGACGGTGTACACTCAGTTAGCGGAAGAATAAGAGCCTTTTTTCAACACTATAACGGTCTAACTTAGCCAATTTTAGAGAGAACATCAGTGGCATGTTCTCTGAGAGGAATCGGCATTAACGTGACTGCACTTGTTGAATCGTTGCAAAAGTCAAAAACAGGCCTTGCACATGTTGGACTGAAATGTGATGCTACGGTGCCCTTCGCAGCTTGCAGCAGCACAATAATCATTTCCCTCTGTCTGGGTAAAAATGTCTCGGTAACATTCACTTCCTCACACGTAGTTCTCATTTCACGGGTAAAGACATTTTTACTATTCTATTTATTAGAACCGCCGGATTGCAGCAATTGTGCAATAAGTCTGCAATATGTATTGTTAGGCAATGAAGGGGCACTTTTCCGTGTTTATTTTGCAAAAGTACTCTTTTAAAAGTCATTCTGGATTACTATTTCACTATGGAAATACAGATAATAGAGGGAAACATAAGGATAATGTTTATTTTAAAATTCTGAAATCAAAAGTGTCAGCCATAAGGAAACTACATGGGATGAGGAAGATGTTTCGGTTGCTTTCGGAGAAGAAACTCTGAATAATATTATAGGAAAAAAGCTGAAATGTTGAGAATAAACTTGGTTGTGATTTCTACCAACTGAAAGCTCAGCTGTATTCTCTAAATATCAAACCATTTTCTCGGGAGTTTGACTTTGTTCTAGAAATGCAAAATATACAAATAAATATGGATGTTCCTCCCTTCTATTCCCCTTACTGTGATCTCAGTCTGCGCGGTCTAATGAAAAGCTATTATTTTGAATAAAGTCACTGAATTCTGTGCTCTGGTAAATTCTGATTCAATGAAATCAATGAAAAAACAGATTAAGAGCCTCATGAGCTGTGTTGTGATTTGCTGTATGACTCACCGCCTCATGCATTTAGAAAGTCCTGCATCTAAAGGGCAAGAGCTGCAAACAAACAAACTGTGTGCAACGTCTGCTCTCAGCATCCGTATTGAAACCCCATCCATTTCTTGTGACAGCTGAACCCACCTGCTCTTTGAGCTCCGTCAGCTGTCCTGACAGGTTGCACACCAGCTTCATGGTGGACTCCAGCTTCTCCTGCAGGCTGCGGATCTCGTTCTGCTCCCCGTCCGCATCGCTGCTCACCAGGGACATGGCCCGCATCCGAGGGAACCAGTCCAGGTTGTGGTCCTGGGGAACACACACCTGAGGGGTTAACAGCAGCCAACGCAGTGACACTGATGCATCACATGCTTTATGGTTCGTCTTAAGTCCATTGTAAATTGGGCGGTTGAATTCTCTGCCAGAAATATTACGTTTCTATCATTTTCTTTTTTCAGTAGGATTACGGAAAAACTAATGGCACCGCTTTCATGAAATTTGGTGGAAGGATGTAGCATGGGCCGCCAAACTTTAGAGCGGATACACAAAACATTTAGTTATTTAATTAAAGGGGCCCTATTCTGCTCATTTTCAGGTTCGTGTTAGTATTTAGTTCCTCTCATGTCTCCACGCTTTAATGTTCAAAAAGCTCTTTATTTCTCTCATACTGCCTGTGCTGCAGCACCTCTTTTCACCCTCTGTCTGAAACCAGAGCCTGTCTGCTCTGATTGGTTAGCTGTTTAGAGATGTCCCGCCCATTAGCCTATCAAGTACAACCGATAACACACTACACAGGAAAGGGAAAACCCAGAAAGCAGAATAGGGCCCCTTTAATTACGCAAAATAGGACATGTTGGCCTGGCGGAGGTCTACTCTCTGAGTACACATCCTTTTATTATCATTCGATTAAACTGGAATTCTGGAATGAAATGGCTTTAATTTCTATGTTTTATTAGAAAAATGCTTCACACATTTGGCATCAAGAGTTAACAACTGGCAAGCTCTATTTGATTAGTGTTCTTTAATGTCTTCTGCTTTAAGTGTGCTGTGATTTGAAGACTACTATAAAAGCAATCATGAGGGACTTTCCATATTGTAATCACATGGGATGTGGGGACATTCTTCAGATCACTAAACAGGCCGTTCACTCATCGGTGACATGTTTTCCATCACGTCTACTCGTACCTAGCTTCAAATGGAACGGAGCTGCTGCTGGCCACGCCCCTTTGAGCTCTGAGTCTGTGAAGAGTGTCTCACGGCAGACACTCGTGATTAAACGCCATATTATGTGCCAAACCACATCAAGGATGATTTCTGAAACAGTATGGAGCTCAAACGCTTACTCTCTCGTGGGTTTACCACAAGGTGAGTACCTCTTTATATCCGGCTTTTTTACACATATTTTCTCCACTACAGCGTTAGCTCTGAGTGTTAGCGATGCTTGCTAATGTAAACACATCGCGCATTGTTTCTGATACAGCACATTTCCAATAGGGGACGACAGGTTGGGCCGTGGACTGAACGTTGCCAGGAGTTCGACGTAAAGCCAGCCCACATTATAGTAATGTCGTCATGACCGCAGCAAAATCTGGATCAGCTCTGTTCTAATACCTCATTCACACCAACGCAACTCCGGTTCAAGCTCCGTGCTAGGGCTTTTCAGGTTCAGAACCGGTTCTTCGGTTTAGCTCCGGCTCTTTTCACACTGCCCAGAGTCCGACTGGTGCTGCGTCATTGCGTCATCGTTTGCGTCATGACGCAACTGTTTGCGTGCCTGCTTCTTAAAGCCAAACCGCGTGGTAACCCCTCACAGCTGACACCGACAACAACAACAATGGCCGATTGTGCTCCAGCTTCCTCTGTACCTCTTCAGAAGACCAGATTCCCAGTAGGTAGCTGGTCTCTTCAGTGGACCACTGCTGCTTGTTAAGTTTCTCCATCGTTGTGTACAAGCTGGATAAAACGCGGGATTGTTGTTGTTGTTCAGGAGTTGATCTGCCCCTGCCCCCGCCTCGACGTAAGCGTGACGTATGCGGTGCTTTTGTTCTGGCCGGACAATTTTTTGGTGCTTGAAATTAACCGGATTCCGGAGCTAAGAGGCGGCTCCGCTGCGGTGTGAACAGGAAAACCCGGTGCTTTTCAAGCTCCAGCTCCGAACCGGCCCTGAAACACCGTTGGTGTGAATGAGGTATTAGAGATGTGGGTACGGAGGAAAAGAGAGATGTTTTTTTTTCTTGCCCTGTGTGAGTCTCCTTACACACCGGGGACACATATTTATGTATAAAATACATCAAAAAGTGCATTTAAGTGACCTTTAAGAGTACACGTTTGATATATAAGCTGAAGTGCTGATTAGTTCGTGTTAAAGATAATTTTAAATATCCCCCGGCATGAACGACACCTTTGATTAGGGCAGGGTTGCCAACTTTGGGTACCTGGCTGGAGTGAGATTTTTATATCATGGGTTTAATTACACATATGCACACTAAATGACTGCCATCGTGTCAGCAGTGGGACCTTAGCATATATATAGGATATATATACAATATATACAAATACACAAAATTGGACACAGACTATAAAGGGCACAACGTTTCATTCACTAATGAAAGTCAAACACATGTTTGTTTCCACTGTATTATTGTGTGCCTGTCGCGATAAGCAATTAATTGACTTATCGTACGATAAATAAAAATGAACTTGATAAATTGCCATTTACATGAGGATGTGACAAGCAGTTTGAAAGGATGTACTTGAATTATTATTATATATTATCATTATGTCAGGGGTCGAAAATGGTCATACAACGGTGCCGACAATATTATCGTTTATCGCAATAATTTCCTGGAAAATGTATCCAACAAAATTAATTATCGTGAGAGGCCTATACATGAAACACACACACAAACAAATCTACAGACTTACTCCAAACTTCCAAACATATTAATTAACACACTCTATTTTGGCCTAGTAGAACAATAAGCAGCAGACTTTTACTTTTTTATCATTTCTACTGGATCTTAGATCTGCGCTTGCGCAATACGGGTCGGCAGTTGCCAGAGAGTATTTTTGTTGGGTAATCTATGGTAGGGCTAACCCATACAGTGGTGGGGTGAAGTCAGTATTTGCAATGTAATTACATACACGCTCCCCTTGACAGCGAAACGCCACGCGTGAGGTTTAGATTATTTCCCTGTCTCAATCCAAATTGAACTGTATGAAATAAAAAGGCACATTTGTCTTGTAGTAAATAAAAAGGGCGACCTGGAGCCAATCCTGCAATTTACCCACAGGTGAAATTGCGTGCGCGCGCGTGTGTGTGCGTGGACATAGCGCATTTAGTTTAGTTGTTAGCATCTGGTTAGCTAGCTGCACTAACGGACATACGGAGCTGTTTGTTCCACAACAAGCTGGAGGAGAGCTCTCCTCTCAGACTGAGAGGCTCAGGTGAGCTAAAGGACTCTGAGTGTTTAGATAGTTCACTTTAGTCTAAGCCAGAGGTGCCCAGTACGTCGACCGCGGGCGACCGGTCGCCCCCTGCAGGGGAGGGGAGCGTGCTCTGAGATCAACTGCTAGGCTGCAGCGGGGAGAAGAGGGGGACAAAAATAGATCTCCGTCCTCCGTGTTTTATTCTTATAGAAGTAAGAAGATAAGTAATGGGGCAGAAATCCTCCTTTTTACGCAGCGGTCCAGACATAGACATCATAGCTACGGCGACATATATTCAGTTGCCAGTTACTTTTGGCATTAGGGCAGGGATATCTAGATACTTTCCAAGGTTTGACATAATGAATTGTGCTACTTTGTGCACATTGTGCAAGCAACGATGTTTTCAAATCTGTAATCAAAAAGCTCCTCAAAAACACTATCGAAGCAGTTCCTGCCTTTGCTACGTTAGTTCAAACAGTAACAACGGACTACTTTTCTTAGCGGATGCATGTCAATTTAAATCAATACATAAAACTATTTTTTAAATCAATAAAATCATTTTCTAAATCCATAAAAGCATTTCAATTAATATTGGGAGTCATGTCGTTACTTTGTCGAGAATGTGGCCATGTGTAATAAGCGGGATAATGTGCACATTGCAGATTGCATACTCTTATTTATCTAAAAAAATAAAAAAATGAAATTGGAAAATCACCATATATTTTTGTGATATTAATGTCTCAACAATTGTAAAAAGCCCTAAAGGCTGAATCCACACACATTAATACCAGAGGAACAACATATTATAATAATATATTTATGCAATCTACTTTATTTATCTGAAACATTCTGTATCGCTGGTTCATGTCCCGATCGGACCAGTGTGGACTGGTAGCTCGAGAAGTGCCAGTTCACCTCCTGGTCACTGCAGAGGTGCCCTTGAGCAAGGCACCGAACCCCCCACTACCACTCCCAATTTCGCTGTGTGTGCTGTACTGTGTGCATGTACATCCGTGACAAAATAAAGAGGGTTTCATCCACCAATTCTTCCTAAACCGAATGAAGGGGATCAAAAAGTAAAGGAAAAATAAATGGACTTTTTGGTTTGTATTGGAAAATAAGACTAGTATTGAGAACCAACTAATCAATACCAACTATTTATTAAGGTAGCTTGCAATCTATTTTATTGTACCTTTCATGGACTTTACTTGTATCCATAAGCAACAGTGTCTCCACATGAACCCAAACACCGAGCTCAGGGTTCACTCAGGTCCACTCGGCTGCATTCTTTCACGCTCCCATCTCCTCCGGCACTCGACCACCACATGCCATTGTTATTGAGAGCTGTCTGAACCTGCTTTTTAAAAAAGCCACAGTCATGGAAACGCATGTATGTTTCACACATCTCTATAGTCCGTCCTTCAATCTACAATATGATGCAGCATGAATGAAAGCAGAGGATGTCGCTGAGGTTGACTGGCTAAAAAACAGCAGAACTGGTCTGGAAAAGTCCCGGAGGTTTCAGTGGTTGATATGGGGGCGTTGGGGTTAGGGTGGCCTTCAGAACCACAAACCAGTCCTGGTTCAGAGGTAGACAGAGGGGAATCACACAGCGCTAAGATAAGATATGACACACACACACACACACACACACACACACACACACACACACACACACACACACACACACACACACACACACACACACACACACACACACACACACACACACACACACACACACACACACACACACACACACACACACACACACACACACACACACACACACACACACACACACACACACACACACACACACACACACACACACACAGTCTCACTCCCTGATTTTCTGTTTTGGATAATGTAAAAAATATGTAAAATCAGCAATTGTGTAAACCCCAACTAGTTGTATTGCTTTTTTTAAGTAGTTGATAAATGTATAGTGCTTAATAAAACAGCTCTATTTTAAGTTAACACCAGTTGCATTAACACATAGTCTTGCTGTTGTTGTTCAGCTTCTTGACCCTTTAGCCCTCCGCGAGGCCAGATTTAGGTACCCACAAGTATAGTAATGCTCACACACACACACACACACACACACACACACACACACACACACACACACACACACACACACACACACACACACACACACACACACACACACACACACACACACACACACACACACACACACACACACACACACACACACACACACACACACACACACACACACACACACACACACACACACACACACACACACACGTTAAGTTCCACTTTCTGACTGCAAAGAGCCAGAGGCTGTGTTCACCTCGTTAAACTGCCCCCATACACCTTCATTCCTGCACCCTCTGCAACTATACTAATATACTTTTGTATTCCTCTCAAAACTTGTTTAAGTACGACATTTCTATCATTGCAGTGCTTTCATTTATTTTACAAATCAGTCTGTGGTGCCATTACATGCAGTACGAACTCAATGCAAAGAAGCCCTGGTGCAAATGAAGACAGTGACACCAAATTCAGCCAATCAGGGTTGAGATAAAGCTCCCAGGAAGTCTGCTAAGTGTCAAAGTAAATTGTTGCCTTGTTGCCCAAACAATAGTACTACAATTTGAAGCCACTTGGCTCAAACATACTCCCATTGACTAACATTGGGAAATAGACTTCTGTAAATCAGCGTGTATCTTTTTAACGTTATAACGGGTAACCAGTACAACACTTGAATCAATTCCGTTTAAATCATTATGGCATAACATTTGTAAAATGCGCGAGAAGCCGAATCCATTCATGACTGAGCCGGGAGCGGCCGTGACAGAAAGAACTGGAGGCCTAGTAAAAACACAAGTGTGAATGCTCTATGGGTCCAATGGAGGCTGAAGATAAGATACAATGTACATTAAAATGTACTTTATTAATCCCAATTTGGGAAATGTTTTTGTTGCAGCAGCAGCAGCAGCATAAAACAAGGCATTGTACATAAGCTGTGGGGAATTTTGTGATCAAGAGTCATTTCAACTTTCACAGGAATAAACTGGGTCCTGCTTCCAGAGCTATATCCAGTTCTCTTTATACATCCATGGTTGAACTTCCTGACCGTCACTGACGTACTGAAATTGTTGAATCAGACAAACCAACCCACACCATGACGAGCACACAAAGCTCTACCGCACCTCAAGTTTGAACAGAGACCAGACACAAATCTATGTTTATAAATGTAAGTATACAAACAATAGACTGTTCATGGTATAATCAATAAAGTCACTGCTTTATTTATGCCTATATGGTAGCTTGAGTAACGTAGCCTGAATAATCAGATTTCCATTCAGAAAACAAGCATTTTGAGAGATTTTAGAGAATAAATCATCGAGGATCAAATACCGTCACTGTGACCTGTATTCAACACCTTCATTCTGCTCTTATGCTTTTAAAAAAAGTATCAACTAATCATCATTTCGGGGTAATCTCCCCAGTTTGCATCCTGCCGGCCACAAGCACACGTGTTGTTGTTGCAAGCCGGCCCTCTTTCCAACCCCAGTGTTTACAAAGGAACCCGCTTCCAGTAAACTGAGAAGTCAAGCCACGACTTAACACTCCGCTTCAATGGAAATGACGGAAGTACATTTTTCATTTTTAAAACCGCACGGCCATGAGAGAGAAACAGGATGCTGTGTGGTTACAACAGCAACAGAAAACGTCACAGTCATGCCACAAGACACCTGACGGCCAGAAAAATGGCTAAAGAAACCTTATCTACACACACATGGTAAACGTAATGTGCAATACTCTCATCTGAGTGTTTATTTCCCACGGAGGCTTTACATTGGCTTTCAGGGCGGGAGCATCCTGCAGTGTTGAGTGCAGAAAGAATGACCTTTTTGGGAGCAGAGCATCATGTTTTCACAGCTCAGAGATGACATTTCACTCAGAGCCCTCCACCATTGACGTCAGTCCCAGTCATTGTCAGAGTGATCTGAATTCGACACCCCCCCACTCTCCTGTAGCTTCTTCCACGCTAATGCACCATCAAATACATCGAAACACGGTGGGCAAGACGCAGCGCACATCGGAGGGATTCTATAAATAGTGTGAGAGACATCGGTAATAGGCTGTGTAAATTACAGCAGCAATATGTTCAAACAAAACAATCAAAAGAGGTATAATAGAAATGTATATTAACAACATTGAGCAGTTTGATTTATGCATTTCTTTAATGTAACTTTTGTATGATTTTATAATCCTTACAAAACCCAATGCTACGAAAAGTGTGGGGGAATGAAAATGTTAATACATCAAATAAGTTACTAACTTTAATTAAGTAAAACTGTACAACCAACAGGTCTTTACATAAAACTGTGAGTTCATTTACTTGCAAAATAATATTTTCAATTTAAAACAATTATAAGAAAATGCATTTTTATTAAGAAGAATGTCTTACTCACTTTTCACTGAGGTAAAGTATCAGACCAAATCAAAGTAAACAGAAGGTACTTATTATTGTATTAATGTGTGCATTACAGCTGGTAGAAGTGAAGCTAAATGAATTACATTGCATAATGAAGCTGGATATTTTAACTATATGTCAATGTTTATTTATTCAATTTATAAGTCTTTTAATCTTTAAAGTACATCCAAAAAGAACACAACTAAAAAAGGTGCAAAATAGACGTAGAAAATAGCGTAATAGAGTAGTCATTACAAAATGCAAGCTCAGTGTAACGAAATTAAGGAGGGTCTAACCAGAGTGCAAAACAGTCAGTTATATAAACAATTATCAGAAGTATGTACAAAATAAATGATACAAAAATAAAGGTAAATAGATGGGTAATGTATAAATAAGAATAAATACAGTGAATACAGTACTGTATATAAAACAGTAATGTACAAAGATAAGAACTTCAGCACAGCACACGACAACAACTAGGCAGTATGGGACAGCGTGGGGTTCATTGTAAGTAATGGGAAGGAAACTACCTTCAAAACTGTGCCTAAATACAAACTTGTTTGAATGTATTCACCATATAGCGATATAACGTATATCGTAATGGTTCAAACTAATTGAATTGATTTCTGCTTAGCCTTCACAATCTAAAATGTAATTATTTCGAAATTGCAATTTAGCATGCGTTTGTGAATGTTAAAGGTGGGGTAGGTAAGTTTGAGAAACCGGCTCGAGATCGCTAGAATTTGAAAATACACAACCGGAGAAAATCTGCCACTTCCTTACAGAGCCCCTCCCCCAACGCACACGAACGCGCACATGACCAATGAGGGCACGAGGTAAGTTTGTGCCCCGATGGAAGGCTGACAGGCAGGTAGGCCATCTGTAAAAAGTACAACCAATCCGTTTAGCCGGCCCGGCTAAACGGATTGGTTGTACTTTTTACAGTATTACGGCTTCTACAGATGACATTTTTTTATGGATTTGTTGTCAAAGCACTTCAGATATTCATTGCTATCGGGATGTTAAGAGCATTCCATGGAATATAACAAAAAGTGTATCTCGAGCCGGTTTCTGAAACTTACCTACCCCACCTTTAAGGAAATTAAATCAAATGAATCAGAATCAGAAACGGGTTTATTACCAGGTAGGTTGACACGTACGAGGACTTTGACTTGGTGTCGTGGTGCATACAGAAAACAAGAAATAAAAAAACACAGATAGCGAACTATATTAAGAACACTAATAACATTACAAAAAAATAAGAAATAATATATTTGATATATATAGTAAAATATCAAATAAAGCAGTCATTTACATTGAAATAGAATGCAATAAAATATGTGCAGTAAGCAAACCATGTCGTCCCTTTCTAAATCTTGATCTTTGCTGTCACACTTAAATAACTAAAACACAGGACAATGCGGCCGAGCATCAAACACTTGCATGTGAAGCTGGGAGCTAATGTCGGGGATGACTGGGTCAGCTGATGGGTCACGGGGTCTTTCGCACCATGTGCCGGTCAGAACGTGACCTGAACAAACTCCTTTAGGCTCAGTGGGGTGTAAGGTTAATGGGCCGGAGGATGGGGGTTAATCCTGAGTCAGGTGGTTCCTCACAAGACCGAGTGCAGCAGATCGAGGAGAGGAAGGCAGCGGAGTGTGTGTGTCTAATGAGAAACCGCGTCAGAAAGTGACAGCAGAGCAAGTGCGTCAGGAGAGCAACCACTTCAGAAGAAAGGGGCTTTCCTCTGGCAGTCATAGACACTTATACTTGCTCATAGGTTATGAGGTTATGATGCCACCAAATAAACAATCAGGCAATTTCATTTGGTTTTTATTTCCACAGAGATTGAATTTGAATCCACTGTGACGTAAAAAGCCAGACGAGCGTGTTTATCGTTTCGTGTTTGTAGCGTCCAACGCGAGTACTTATTTGATGAGATCTCAAAATGTTTTTCCGACCATATCTTTGCTTGAACCTGCTACAGCTTTCTTTATTTTAAATCAGTTTAATTGCACTGTCTAACGTCCTGTTTTGGGATTTAATATTAGAAAAAATAACCGTATATAGTACAGTATAATACACATATAGTTTATGATGAGAGGTCAATCAATTCATTCATTTAAATGAATTATTAGAAACAAACATCAAGGCACTTCTATATGCATGGAAAATATATATTTTTTATAATTTATTAATCTAATAAACCTGTTAATTTGACAATCCTAAAATAAAATAATAATAAAACATATATTTTTTTAATAAAACCAAATAAATAAATCTGAAATATAAGGAAACACACTTTTTTCTTTGATGCTATAATAACTTCTTTCAGGAGATATCCTCACACTGCTGCTTGACAAAAGCATGCGGCTTGGTCCCGCTCTGCCTATCATGAGCTGATACGCAGGGTGAGATCTGTGTGTGCTTATTGATTAAAGCAAGGCATGGCTGCTTCGGGGGATTAACACATTTGATGCCAATGGCAGACTCTGCCTGAATGCTAATTCTCCATTCACTAAATTGACTGATGTGATGATACTTCGCAAGGATTCAAGGTCACGGAGGCAAGGAGATTACATAATGCAGTCCTGAGAGAAGAGAGGTAAAAAACACACCGCTGGTTCAGAAAAACAAAAAGCCGCAGCGATAAATTATTTTTCCAAAGCGTAAAGCTGATATCTGGAGCCTCAGCGCCTGCAGTGCTGTTAGCAGTGAAGGTTAACCTCAGTGGAGACCACAGCAGCTGATAGTGTGGCACGGTGCGCCGGCATGTGTTGTTTCTGAAGCAGGAACGGTTTCCCAGAGGTCAAACAGGTTTATTTTGAAAACAGGGGGGCTTGAACAATGGAGGATTTGTTCACAGAAAGCATATTTTATTTAACATGTAAGGATTCATGTGCAGGGTTATCAAGGTCCCTCCGCTTCACGTTTGATTTTAAGGTTTTCTTTTTTATTAATGACCGCCTCGTTGCACATTGAGTAATACACAGCCTCATGCTAAATAAACCCACGACTTGACTCCCAATATTAATGGAACATTATTTTATCTCAGTGCTTCCACTAAAAAGCAAAGTCTTTAAAATGGCGGTTGAGGTTTTCTGTAACTGTCCAAGTCTGTTCCCATATTCTTTTCCACTACCATACCGTGTTGCCGTTAGTTACCTGTCCGTCTTCTTCTGGTGATTTCCCTGATGTCCAGCACTCTGTCTTGTAACCTCTTTCCCACTCTGCATTGTCCCTCCTTAGCAACAGTCATTGTTTTTGCTTAGCAACAGTGTGTTATCAAGTATTACCAACCTCTGTCCAAATTGACCAATCAGAATCGACTATTGAACTAAGCCGTGTACCACGACCCTATAACGGCCCCTGCTGTGTAGATGTGAAGGTATTGAATGTGTGTAGGACTTTGAAACAGATCAATGTGTGTGACGTCATCCTTACCCGCATCATTTCGGCCACGTAGCTCTCCGGGCCGGTGTACTCCGTGGAGTCCTTCACCTTCACTAGGACGATGAAGAACAAGTAGTGCCACATGTTGTGCTCCACTTTGATGTGTTCTTCGAAGGTGACCGTCTTATTGTCAAACTTGTCTCTCTCCAATCCTAAAAAGTCACAAGGATACACCACACATCCCAAATAAACATGTGAAGAAACTCTCTGTGTCGCAACATGATTTAACCGCTCGTGATCTAAAGGATGACTAACTGAAATTGGCTCACAAGGGAATGGACACCAAACCGGTCAGGTGAGGTCTGCCGTCTGTCACACCAAATCCATGTAATCCTTTTTATGCTCTTGTTTTGCTTTTGCAGCAAAACGGAATAACCCTTCGTGGTGTTGCCCAACGTGGTGTTGCCCAACTCAAAGTGATGTGAGTGGCTGTTTATTGACTGATGAGGTCAGTGTCTGTGTACAGTCTAACACGGTTAAGACCCATGATGCAACAGGAAGAAACACTCCTCCGCAGCAGTGGCACGTAGCAGCAGCACTGCCATGACGAAACATTCATTCTGGGAAGAGGAGGCGTTTCGGTGTTTATGCTACTCGGCAACAACAACCCCCATGCTTCACAGCAAACACCACGCTCACTAAAGTGTCGTCTGAGAGCGGACCCCTCCTTTGATTCGAACCTCAGCATTCACACCTGCTGCTGACACTGCACAGACACAGCTTCCCGCTCTGACTCGAATGCATCACGGTTGGTGTTTCTGCCTTATTACATTCTAAGAAGGGATTGAAGAGCGATGATTATATATGTGCTAAAGGTCGTGAGGCACTAAGTTGATGAAGGTTGTTGCTCGATGAGTAGCCAGAATACATGTAATGATAGAAAAGGTGACGGCGGTGATATTGACCGTGCAGAATAACACTTATTTGTATTTCCCTCACCGCAAATGAAACAGGTTGTCTTTAAGATTTCCTCTTTCTTCTGCTTCTCACTCCTCAGGTCGGCAAATGTGTCGATGATGACACCAAAGATGAGGTTGAGGACGATGATGATGACCATGAAGAAGAAGAGCATGTCGTAGATCACCCGGGCTGCGAAAAGAGGCTCCTGGTGGAGAGAAACAGGAGAAGATGTGTCAGAAGAACAAGATGGATGAGCTGGTGGCATTAGTCATCGTGTATCACATCGACCGTCAAGCACATTCTTTTTTAAATGTAGCAAAAAATAAATCTGACAAAAACCAGGGTTGCCAACTTTGGGTACCTGGCTGGAGTGAGATTTTGATATCATGGGTTTAATTACACATATGCGCACGAAATGACTGCTATTGTGTCAGCAGCGGGACCTTAGCATATATATAGGATATATATACAATATATACAAATACACAATATTGGACACAGACTATAAAGGGCACACAGTTTCATTCAGTAATGAAAGTCAAACACATGTTTGTTTCCACTATTTTATTGTGTGTCTGATAAGCAATTAATTGACTTATATAAATAAAAATGTACTCGATAAATTTCCATTTACATGAGGATGTGACTAGCAGTTTGAAATGATGTACTTGAATTATTATTATATATTATCATTATGTCAGGGGTCTAAAATGGTCATACAACGGTGCCGACAATATTATCGTTTATCGCAATCATTTCCGGGAAAATGTATCCAACAAAATTAATTATCGTGAGAGGCCTATACATGAAACACACACACAAACAAATCTACAGACTTACTCCAAACTGCCAAACATATTAATTAACACACTCTATTTTGGCCTAGTAGAACAATAATCAGCAGACTTTTACTTTTTTATCATTTCTACTGGATCTTAGATCTGCGCTTGCGCAATACGGGTCGGCAGTTGCGAGAGAGTATTTTTATTGGGTAATCTATGGTACACAACCCTTGACAGTGAAACGCCACGCGTGAGGTTTAGATTATTTCCCTGTCTCAATCCAAATGGAACTGTATGAAATAAAAAGGCACATTTGTCTTGTAGTAAATAAAAAGGGAGACCTGGAGCCAATCCTGCAACTTCCCCACAGGTGAAAGAGCTGACATGCTGAAAGCCCAACCCCTGCAGGGGGTCTGGGGGGATTCTCCCCCAGGAGATGTTTTGAAATACTAACATAAAATACACATTCTGGTACTCTCTTGAGAAGACAAATAAATAAATATATTACTACACGACATATTTAAAAAAATGAATGCCATTTTAGTTTTTTGTTACTTTGTTCTGAAAGCTGAACCTGCTGAGAGAGAAGAGGGAAGAGGCTGTGTGAATTACTTTACATTGTGGATAGCCCCCATTGTTCTGTGTGTCAAAATGAAAGACAGCCCACACACCTATTTCATTACGTGTTGATTTATATCAACACGTAATGTTGTATCGACGTATAGAGATGTACTACAGCAAACGTATTCTCCGTGGGGACTTCCTGCAACAACACCACGCCGTTATCTTGATTCTGATTGGCCAGAAGACATTATCAAAGATGTTCTATTGAGAAGACGATCACTACCTGACAAAAGTTTTCAAAACCGTTTCTAGTCTTCGGTATTTTTGTTTTTGGCGTGAGAATAGTTTGGGCAGCGTGAGAGCGTGAGACTGAGAGTGAAAGCGTGTGTCACACGCCATATGCGTGAGAGTTGGCAACCCTGCAAAAACAACAAATGCATATATACATATTGAATAAATGAATGTTGGAGATGGAAAGTAAAAAAGGGGGGGGATGGGCTATGCTTCATACATGGCTGGAATTCGCTAGTAAGCAGAGAAGTAGAAGTAAAGGTTTAAAAATCAAAAAGTCGCACTGGCCGTTTCCCCCATGCTATGTTTCCAAAGACAAAGCTAAGTTATTGCAATGATTCAAACGCATGAGCAGTAACATTTTGGCTTCTTTACTCTTAGGTGACTGAATAAATAAACACTAAGTTATATTACCGTACTTTTCGGACTATAAGCCGCGACTTTCCCCCCCATTTTTTTTGTACAGCTAACGGCCACTAGGGAACCTCCTAAATCTATGGATTTTACAGGTAAAATTAACCACCTTTAACTCTATGGGCTCTATGACCGGTCCGCGCCCCCCACCTTTAAGCGGCGGGAAAAGCTGGAGGCCGGAAAAGAGTGAGACAGGTCGCGCGCCAAAGTAAAAGTGGAACCGAGAGACAGAACGAGAGCAAGACAGACGGACAATTTAGCTGCTGCGGCTTATATGCAGGTGCGCTTTATAGTCCGAAAAGTACGGTAGTCATAGTGTAATATAAGTAGAAAGTAGAAATGAGGTATAAAGTGTTCTTAATCCTACCTTTGAGTTGTAAGATGTTACATTTCATTTCTAAAAGATCTGTCTTAACAAGATTAAAAAATCTACCGTACGTTTATCGAAAAACCAAAATCCATTTACATCAAATCCTGATGCTATCACCGTGGTAACACATCACAGTGAGTCATAATGCAATCTCTGCACACAGAATGAGATACCAGTACATGAGCCATCCAATCAAACACAACTGAAAACAGTACGGAGAATTCACATGAGCGTGAAGCTAGCTGAGCTTTATATAAGCATGTATGGGTCTATGGGTCAAGCTTCAGACCTGACGCATGTTGTGGGAGAGCACAAGCTCCTCTTCATCCTGGATAAGTACCATTAATGCTTTTCTTCTGCCGTGTTTGAAGTTCTGAAAGTCCCCTGCGCAACCTCATGACCTCAAGTCTTTCTCTCACAGACGGCCTCGTTAAGCTGCTGCTCTCATCCGTTGCGTATGGAATTAACCAACCATTTTATATCTGCTTATGTGGTAAACATTTTTAGGTTCAGTACTTTTTGAAGATTTAATTAAATTAAATGTACTCATTAAAACGTTTACTTTTTCATTTGTATTATCAGCGTTCTCCATCCACTTTAATTAAACTTCATTGAATGTGTGTGTGTGTGTGTGTGTGTGTGTGTGTGTGTGTGTGTGTGTGTGTGTGTGTGTGTGTGTGTGTGTTAAGGGGCTGTGCAGGCATGTGATGTGTGTGTTGCATCTCAGTGGTGAGATGTCCATGATTCCTGTAATCCAATAGATCTTAAACTACAACAAAGAGGGAGCAATTATGAAAAAAGGCTCATTTAGGAAATGTAATTATGCTGTTTTTGAAAGTCTCATCTAATCTTGGATGTGATGTTGTCCTCGTCGTGTTCCTGTGCTTTGTACCTCTTTGGATGGCTTCCTCAGGACGTCCCCAACACCTCCTCCACTCCTCAGGCCGTGACTCAGCACCGTGACAATGCACATGAGCAGCGAGTCACATGACCGCTCCTTGTCCTCGATCACCACCGCCGACGGCTGGATGGCAACAGTTGCTGTGGAGACACAACGATACTGTGAGATATCTGTCATCTTATAAAGAGAGCAGGTCTGCATGGCTATGACCAGCCAACGATGCCTTGAAACTGAATTGATAAAGGAGAGGATCCATGTATGATTGGTGGGTAGACTGAACAGAAATGCTACTCAATGTTTTGTTACTTTATAGTTATATTGACTTATGTTGTTTTTTACACCCGTGTCGAACATGCTTAAATGATTGGATTACGTTATTACCGTACTTTTCGGACTATAAAGCGCACCGTCATATGAGCCGCAGCAGCTAAATTGTCCGTCTGTCTTGCTCTCGTTCTGTCTCTCGGTTCCACTTTGGCGCGCTACCTGTCTCACTCTTTTCCGGCCTCCAGCTTTTCCCGCCGCTTAAAGGTGGCGGGCGCGGACCGGTCATAGAGCCCATAGAGTTAAGGTGGTTAATTTTACCTGTAAAATCCATAGATTTAGGAGGTTCCCTAGTGGCCGTTAGCTGTACAAAAAGAATGGGGAAAAAAGTCGCGGCTTATAATCCGAAAAGTACGGTACTAACGTTATTTCATTGTTAAAGCTGATGCAACTTTTATTCTTAATTCTTCTTCAATTTAGATATTTAACGTCATCGTGACATCACTATGTAACACTTGCGCTTATATGGGCTAGTGCTTCAACACATTGTACGTGATAGGTTAAGGTTGACCAATCACAACAGAGCTAACCAATCAGAGCAGACTGGGCTCTTGTTTCAGGCAGTATGAGAAAAAAACATGATAGCAAGTAAACATGTCTCAGTAGAAACACTACAGAAATGAACCTGCACATGTCCCTCATAGGGCCCCTTTAAAAAGGCCTGTTACTTAATTAAAGTGCCATATATAAATATAATAATATCATTATATTTACTCTGAAACACAGTTTAATCTCTTAAAACAATAAAAAACACTTAAAACCTCAAAGTAACTAACCGAAGAAGAACAATTTATTGACAAAGAAAACATTAAAGTGCATGCTCCCAGTTGAATGTAATGTGTTACTTCCCACTAAGAATCACAAAAAGATGGGAGATTTAGGGTCCGATGCAGAATCCTAACTCACTTGAACCCTCATGCCACACTATTCTCAGACTTAAGGAGGGGGGTCTCTGGGGTAATAACATGTCTGGGAATGTCTCAACGATACTCTAAAATACAAGTCACCAGACTAACATGGCCTGGTGAAGCCCAGACGAGGTCGCGCCGCTGTGAGGACTCCGCGTGGTTGGCTGATCGATGTCTAAGGTGCTGCATGTGCTCTTTGATTGGAGGCTTTCCCATCAAGGTCAGTCGGTTTGCAAATGTCCGTTGTTTGCTGTGAGAAGCTACGATACGATACGATATTACTTTATTGTCAGATCAAGTCTGAAATTTGACTTGCGTCACAGCAGCTCCGTGTCCAACATCAACAGACAAATATGCATACACAAATACATGAAACACAAACATTGAACATAGCAGCACAATCAGTGAGAGAAAAACATGCTCAAAGAGCCTTCAGCTGCATCTGATCTGGGGTCAGCTCTGTATTCACTGTGAGGACTGACTGATGCACAAAGGATGCTTCAGTCTGACTTTATTGAATCGTGGGACCCTGTATCTCCGATCAGATGGTAGCAGTTCATACTCTCTGTTCAGAACATGGTTTGGGTCGGAGATGATGTTGTTGGACCGCCTCACTAGGTTGTTATGATAGGCTGAGTCATAGAGTCTCTGACAGGTTGACCAACAATCTTTGAGCAGATCTTTAACAGGTGGAGCCGTTTTGATTTTAACGCTGCCGACAGACATTTGTACCAGGTAGTATTGCAGTACTGCAGAATGGACATGATCACAGATGTAAAGAACAACAGAAGAATCTCTCTGCTCGCGCCAAAAGACCTAAGACGGCGGAGAAAATAAATTCTTTGTTTTGTCCTTTTGCTCAGATAATCAATGTGATCCTTCCATGACAGCAGATGGTCAATAATTACACCCAGGTATTTGTATGGAACTCCCTGCTTGATCTCATCTGTATGGATGACAATGGGGACTCTATGGGAGTCAGATGGTGAGCCAAAAATGATTTCCTCAGTTTTCTTGGTGTTGATCTCAAGAGCATTGTTATCAGTCCACTCGACCACTTGATTTACAGCCTGTTGGTGCAGCTCAGGGTCGTCTGTGTTACTGAGCAGAGATATTATTGCAGTATCATCAGAGTACTTAATGAGGAATTGATTTGGTGTGTTGGTACGACAACCATCAGTGTAGAGAGTAAAGAGCACAGCTGAACTCACGCAGCCCTGGGGGGGGGGGGGGGGGCCCTACATTGGTTGTGATGGCAGATGACAGGGTTTTGTTAACCTTCACAAGTTGCTCTCTACTGGTGAGGAAAGCAGCATACCAGTAAATCAGGTATGGATTTACTTCCATTTTGGCCATTTTTGACACCAAGATGTCTGCTTGTATTGTGTTGAATGCTGATGAGAAGTCTAGGAAGAGGGCTCTTGCATAGGTGTTAGGTTTATCTAAATGTTTAGTGATGATGTGAACCAGAGTGGCCACAGCATCTTCCGTACCGCACCCTTGTGTATAGGCAAATTGGTATGGATCCAGTTTGTGTTGTGTTGTACTGATAAGGAATCGGAGCAGAATTCTTTCTAGTGATTTCATAATCACTGATGTGAGGGCTATTGGTCTGTAGTCCTTATGTTCTTTTGGGCATGGAATTTTGGGCAGCGGTTTGATGTGGGAAGTTTTCCATGACAGAGGGATGGTGTGCGTGTCAATGGAAGCCTGAAAGATGGGGTGCCACACACACACCCACCTGGCCCAGCCGCTTTCTTGGTGTTAGTGCACTGAAATGTTTTTCTGACCTCTTCGACACTGATGGTAATTGTGTCAGAGGAAGTAGGTATTATGGTTTCGAGCATTTCAGTGCACTTTGCAGAATTATCCAGTGACTCGAAACGGGTAAAGAACGTGTTTAGTTCGTTAGCAAAACAAAATTCATTTTCTGTCACAATGGGTTTAGCTGAGGGTGACATTCCTGTCATGGTTTTCATGGTGTCCCATACTTTTTTGGGGGTTTTTGGCTTTAAAAGCATTTTCCAAAAGCTCTCTGTGTGCCAGTTTTGATTCCCTCAATTTGACTTTCAGTTCTTGCTCTGTCTGTTTAAGTGCTCCATAGTCTTTTTTTTTTTTAAAGCTATTTTCCTGGTATTTATAACGGTTTTAATGGCCTTGGTCACATAAGATTTATTATTTGGATAGATTTGTATTTCTATGCTATGTGCGCCTTCACTGAGTGCACCCATCGACCAGCTCGTACCTGACGGCAATTAATCCCTGACCTCTGACCCCAGGCCCCTACACCAGTCTAAAGCCCTGGCGTTTCACCCCGGCTCCCTGAAAGCCCCCAGTTGGTGCAACCGGGTTAAATCCCATGTGACCGCCCGGATCTCCTGAGTCTGCGAACACACACACACACACACACACACACACACACACACACACACACACACACACACACACACACACACACACACACACACACACACACACACACACACACACACACACACACACACACACACACACACACACACACACACACACACACACACACACACACACACACACACACACACACACACACACACACACACACACACACACACACACACACACACACACACACACACACACACACACACACACACACACACACACACACACACACACACACACACACACACACACACACACACACACACACACACACACACACACACACACACACACACACACACACACACACACACACACACACACACACCATTTATTACCCTACCTTGCCTCACAGCCTCTGTCGAACAGTTCTCCCCATTCTCTTTCCGGCAGACTCCACCAGAGAAGAACTCTCCCACCATACTGGCTCCATGCTCTATAGAAATAAAACAATTAAAATCTAATTAAATAAAAAAGATACAATAATAATAATACATATAATTTATACAGCACATTCATAAAAAAACATAAAACACAACTAAATATTTTTTTTTAAATTTGAATATAGACAGATTGTTGCAGTCACGGATGTGTTTGGGAAGAGATATCCAGAAAGAGTCATAAACATCTACATGTGTGTGCGTGTGTGTGTGTGTGTGTGTGTGTGTGTGTGTGTGTGTGTTTGCTGCAGAGAAACATTCCTTGTTTCTTCTCTCGACTGTCCCCGGGGTCAGTGAAGGGCGAGGTATTTCTGTTCGTCCCGGTTAGGGAGTGAGAAGTATCAACCTGTTTCGTACCTAGTGTTTTGTTGGGTATCCTGTCGACATTCAGAATGAAGTCGTCTTTGAAGAAGATGTAGCCCACGATGGAGAAGAGGTAGACGAGGATCAGAGCCAGCACGGCAGTCAGGAGAATGGAGCGGCCATTGCGGGTCACACTCTTTATGACGTTCAGCAAGGTCTCCTCTCGGTACACCAGATCAAAGAGCTGGACAAAGAGAGGATTTAGAGATGGATTACAATATGTTCAAATGTGGACTAAGAATGACATTTTTCTGGTTTTTGGTTATACATTTGGTAAACACCCAACACCCACCACCAGAATGCAACGCAATGCAGTTAGCATCCAACCGGAAGTACAAGAAATGCAGTTAAATGTACAGATATGACTGTCATATCTGTACATTTACACATAACGAAAATATATACAATATTAACAGTAATATTAGGCATGAACTATGTCAAAAGTAGTCTTATATAAAAAACACTATGAAGGTAGTGGAAAGTTTAATATAGACACACACATAAATATCACAGACTAGTTTTAAGTATTGACACTTTCATAAATAATATGAATGAAATATAAGTATGCGCCCAGTGTACAAAGTTTATAAATAAAAACAAAAATGTATAATGTAAATAAAAATATGATCAATGTGCAAAGTCAGTCTCATGGTTAAATGATGTTGGTAGAGAAAAGAGACAAAATTAAAACCTAGGGCCTATATGTCCAAGTGTGTGCATGTGTGTGCATGTGTGTGTTCATGTGTGTGTGCATGTGTGTGTTCATGTGTGTGTGCATGTACCAGCAGGCTGTAAAAGAAGACGTGAACGAAGACCCCCAGGCTGCAGATGATCAGGTAGAGCAGGTGGTACAGGAACTCCACATCCATGACCATGGCCAGGTAGCCCCGTGTGAAGGTTCCCCGGTTCCCCACGAAGCTCGTCAGGAAGATTATCTTGTTACACAACTGAAGAACAATGGAGAGGGGATGTTTTTCATTGATAGTGGATGTGGTTAAGTGGTACAGAACGTCTCAGGCTTATGCATCTATGCTCAACAGGGCCATCTCTATTAGCATCTGTAATGCTACCGCAAGTTAAAGGGGCCCTATTATGCTGATTTATACGTTCCTATTTGTATTTTGTGCCTCTACTGTGTCATGCTTTGATGTTTAAAACCATTTACATGCACAAAAACCTATACTACAAGAAAGGGAAAACCCCCAAAATGAGGGCCTCTTTAAAGAAGTGTGAAACGTGACATCTTGATGTTGCTCTACACTCCTGGTAGTCGCCGTGTTAAACGTGTTTAATGTGTATTCAATGTTTGGTATGTGACTGCGCAGTTTGCCAATTCCAGTCATCCATCTGCTATGCAATAAAGCATGTCAAAAATAAATGTGATACTGCACGTGAGGTCTATGATCCTCATAGCAGGGAACACACTTACATTGAAGCCCCCCAGCAGCAGCAGCGTGGGCTCCAGGCCGACAGAGAAGATGAGGCGCAGGATGGTGGAGGCGATGAGCGCCCGGATACCGTGAGGCTGAGGAAACACGATGACGATGGCCAGAGAAACCAGCATGGCCATCCACAGCAGGGCAGAGAGGTGGGGCTCCAGGGTCCCTGAGGAGGAAGGAGGTTTCGGTTCAGTTATGAAGTTGCCTATTTTGGGTGAAATTAGGGAATAGTTCTCTTTTAAAGGAAAGGAAAATTAAGCTCGTAATCAACTGCACAACACACATAAATATGGCTTAAAGCATTAGAGAAACTAAAGTTAATACCTTGAGGTTGTTTTCCTCTGTCAACCCATGGAGTTGAAGTTTAAATTCATGAAATTGTCATAATTAGTATATTCATTTTGAAGTTAAGGCCAAAATTGTTTTGTGTGGCCTTGTCAAAATTCTAATCAGTTTGTTGTTTTTTCCAAATTTGAAGAAATTCCCTTAAGGCGTTTTGGGAGATACGGCTCTCCAGAGAATCAAATGGACAATCCAAAAACAGACGCATAAGAAACAACACGCAAAACGTCTGAAAAAAGGGTTTATCCATAGATTTTATTTTAAATACTGAACGCTTTTTTCTGTAATATTCTTTAGCTTCAATACAATTATGCTAATGTTCTTTTTTTAGGTTACCACAACACTTGTCTCATTACATTACATCATGTATGGAAGCAAACAAGAGACAGAAGTATTTGAATTTTATTGGACACCGAATTTATAGCATTGAAAATAATTACTTTGAAAATCATGTATCTGAATGTTTTTGCTCTGAATTTACCTATGTGAAATAAAAATGTAAAAATTAAAGTGAAAAAAATTCGAATGTTCAAATTCAGATCCCAAAAATTCAAGTGAAAAAAATTCGACGTGAAAAGATTCGGTGTATAAAATTCGATGTCCAAAATTCGATGTCCAAAATTGCGATGCAGCATCATCCGGGCTACTCAGACAGGATAAGCAATCGAGCCCTAATGCAATCAATCCGACTTCTGGCCTATCAGAGCACGGCTTTGTCAGTCATGTGATCACAACAACCCGGGAGAAAAATTACGGCGAACAGTGGAGCTCGGGTAAGTAGTCAGTTTGTGCTCTTTATTTTACAAGCAGTGAGGGCTCGACAGCATTTGTATCTTACATTAGCTAGCTACATGAGTGAAGTAGCCTTGTGCCTTGCTGTTAGCAAGCTCCGTAGTTATCAGTGACCATTGCATGTATAAAACACATGTGTAATGTGTATCTGTAAAGCGCTTTGAGCATCTGGAAAAGCGCTATAATAAATGTAAGGAATTATTATTATTATTAATTGAAGTGAATCACAACGTTACTGTGTCCTTTTGTGTGTGTGTGTGGGGGGGGGGTTTGCAAAGTAACGTAACGATCACTTCGGTTAGATAAGTCAAGTAGACCATGCTACACTATACGAAATACTCTTACAAAAGCCCTGCATTTAAACATGTTAATGTTACTTTAGTAAAAGTATGCTAGTATAATTAGGAAAGTGTTGTTAAAGTATTTAAAGTAGACACAAGTTATACTATTATATTATATAATTTGTTTTATTGTTATTACCGATGCAAGAGTTGACTTAGCTCATTTTGAACTAATGATTACTTTCATAAATGGTTTAATGTGCTGACTATTTTCTACATTAATAGATGAAGGTCTGGTTTGTTCAAACCCTCAAAATAGTAGGACATGCTGTCATAATTACCCAGAGTCCGAAGTGACACCTTTACAATGTTAAAGCTGTTAGATAAATGTAGTGATGTAAAAACTAAAATATTCAAGATCGTGTAGTGGAAAAGAGATAATGTTTTAAAAACATGTTACTAAAACAAAATCTCTTGTTTTGGACTGACAGTAATGATTCAAGAAATAGTAGATCAATAAATGCACACATCAATCTGTTGTGGATGGAACACAACAAATGGTGCTCTTACCTGTGATGCCTCCTCCAAACATTATAACCAGACTGTTTCATTCAAACTATAAGTAACTTCTATCTACTTGACTTTAGACAAACAATTCAAAAGACAAAATCAACACAATTTATTGAAAGACCAATCTTTATGTTACAGTGCCTCTCCTTTTGTTTGTATTATTAAACCCTGTCAATCTAAAAAAACTGAGCAACTCAACAGTTAACTTTATATTTCTTATTGTCCATATTTGTTCCCCTCTCATATTCACAGGATGGATGATTAGAGACTTTGGGGGAGACCTCAGCTTTATGAACGTCCTGTCTGTCCTGGTTTGGCCAGAGAGGGCTGAGGGTCTTTCCCTGCGAGGAGGACCAGGCCTGAGGGAGGAGGACCAGGCCTGGGGGAGGAGGACCAGGCCTGGGGGAGGAGGACCAGGCCTGGGGGAGGAGGACCAGGCCTGGGGGAGGAGGACCAGGCCTGGGGGAGGAGGACCAGGCCTGATGGAGGAGGACCAGGCCTGATGGAGGAGGACCAGGCCTGAGGGAGGAGGACCAGGCCTGGGGGAGGAGGACCAGGCCTGAGGGAGGAGGACCAGGCCTGAGGGAGGAGGACCTGCACCAGCTGCACCTACAGAACTTAGCCCATGCTGGGCATAGCTGTTTACCACCTGAGGCCTGTACTACGAAGCAGGATTTTCTCTTAGCCGGCTAACTTCAGGGAAAACTCTGGGTTTCCGGTCCTACGACGCTGGTTCTCTTTTTAGCAGGCTAGATCTCCATGGTAACTTATGCTGAACGGCTAACCTGCCCCGGAGCAGGTTAGGTTGCAGGCTAAGAGATCAACTCAGTGAAAGCACTGCCTGCTGACCAATCAGAGCTCAGTGTGCAGAGTTTAAAGCGATCAAGTCATATTACAGGAGAAAGGAAATACAGAAAAACTGCCGGTGCAGGAAAAACGGCCGGCAAAAATCGCCGACTGTGTGAGCGTGAACATTAATAGAATATCACCTCCATCTTCAGAGCAATCTGACTTTTAGAACATTAGCGTTAAGAGAGCTTAATTAAATATCTGCCACAACATAAGTAACCGGATCAGAGTAACATTATGTACAGTCCACGGCATATCACTTCATAATGTATCATATATTTCCTTATCTGAATCAGCTGAGCCGTATCTGGCCGTGCAACACTCACAGTGTCACATACTGTATGCAGAAGTATTATTTTAAGCAACACATTAAGTTGACGAAACACTCGAGTCAAATGTAATTGAAGTCAGATCGTGTCTTTGACGGGGCAGTGATATCATAAACCTGTTAATGTACGCATTCAAACACTTGTTCTGTTACCAGCTGTGTTCACCTTGCAGGTGCAGCTCTGTGGCTTTTATCCTGGATCAAGTGTTTAAGTCATGGATGTTTAAAGTTTAACTTCTTAGTTGACTTTTCATTCAGGAAGTATGACGCTACGCTGTCAGTACGCTTCTCCATGTTTGTGATTGGTCGAATGCTCCAGATACCACCCCTTTCATGTGAACGCGCACCTAACTAGATAGGACACGGCTGGCTTGAGCGATCCACTTGATAACCCGCGTCGTAGTACAGTTTAGCGAGAGCGCGTATGTTTTGGATTAGGCCAACCGGCTAACTCAAACATATCCAGGTTAGGTTGAACCAGCTTCGTAGTACAGGCCCCTGCACAGGCCTGTCACTTTATTTGACAAAAATGTGTTTACTTAATCAATTAACAGATTAACATTTAGTGTAACTTATGTATATTATTTCATTTTTATTTAAAAAAAATTGTGATGGTTCATGCTTGATAACTTTTAGTTCACATTTCAATAAATTGTATTTGCATTCCTTTTGTCCGTTATTCTTACTGAAAATGTTAAGTTACACATTCACATCTGACTGAAGATTGGCACCATTTATTTGGATATATCCAGTCTCTGATAATGTTACGTTGTTATGAGAGTGCTCCGTTTGATTCTGAAATTGTATATATTTATATAAATATATACATAGGCTATATATGTGTGTGTGACGAATAGTCCACCAGGAACCAACACAACAAACACGGCCGAGTTCAAGTAGTGTTCTCCTCATGAGCTGAGCCGCTGTAGCGTCACGGAGCCAATGGAGCTAACGGAGATAGCAGTGAGACAGAGGAGCTAGGAGCAGCAGTCCCGTTGTCATGAAGGGGGAATCTAACTATATACAGAATATGTTTTTGTGGATCCAGGCTAGAAACATGTTCATTTTCTGATGTTAAGTTGGACATTTTAACATAGGGTCTACGGGAATTGCTCCCATCGGCATCCATCGCCTACAGTTTGCAGCATTGGGCTTCACCGCACTCTGTCCCCCAGAAGTCGGTTTGATTGCATTCGGGCTCGATTGCTTATCCTGTCTGAGTAGCCCGGATGATGCTGCATCGCTATTTTTGACATCGAATTTTATACACCGAATTTTTTGACATCGAATTTTAAACACCGAAATATTTGACGTCGAATTTTTGGGATCTGAATTTGAATTTTTTTATTTCACATAGGTAAATTCGGAGCAAAAAAAATTCAGATACATGATTTTCAAAGTAATTATTTTCAATGCTATAAATTCGGTGTCTGATAACATTCAAATACTTCTGTCTCTTGTTTGCTTCCATAATCATGCCATAAAAGTAAAACGACCAAACAGTAGCAGACTTATCCACTGTGAATATTGATTAATTGGACGGAGACTAAGAAATCCCATTAGAGTCGCTTATGAAAACAATTGTTTTGGAGTAATATTATATAAGTAGAGCCTCTCTCTGTTTGTGTATATGTTGGATTTTACACAACAGTTAGGTGTTCATCTAAATCTATTATTTCATCTTCATGAGCACACCAGGCACTAACTCAATGCCCATCTAAATCCTATTTTTAAATATTAAAGTGCATTTATCTGTTGTTTTCTTTCCACTGAGGCTCTTAAACAGCACTCAGAGAGTCTCCCTACATCCCCTCCCTGCTGAGGCCTCCTTCTTCACGCCTCTCTGTGTACAGATCACATGACAGGTACTTGTTACATAACCCCCGGTTGGCTAAAAATACACTTGGCTGGAGCTGAAATCACCGTGGATGGTCCCGGGCGCCGCATCGTAACGCGCTGCCTGGGCGCCTGGACTTGGCAGCGAACCCAGACGCAGCAGTTTGGATGTCACACACCTACAGACTCAGACCATTAATCTCTCTCGCACGCTTACTCTGCAGCCAGGCGGAGATAGAGAGACTGACCTTTACACTAAAGCACTTACTGTACACTTCACCGAATCTAAATACAGCCTGACGTTTGCTACGTGATGAACACTGAGATTCTACTTTACATGTGTGAGCGCCTGGGACAGGGTGGAGGCTCTGGCACTTCACCAACTTCTGATCAAGGAATACCCGACTCCACACAAACACCCAGCTGACTTAAACCACAGCACTACCCTATAGAAAGGACAGAAGTTATTCAAGGGGCTTTTTTCTAGGGCTTCAGCACGTCCAACCTCCACACTCCTAACCACAGTTTATCTTCAAACAAACCACCTCGAGGAAACATCCACTGGCAGCATGTGAGTGCAGCTGATACAACAATGTTTAAGGGGACTTTCAGTGTTAATAAATCTCCGTAATAAATAGATAGTTTGAAAGCTTTGAAGTGCGGTTGTAAGACGTACTTACCCACAGTCACAATCAAACAGATAATGACCCTTATCTAAAAAAACATTCTTGTCATTAAAGAAAATATGTAAAGTAAGTATAAAAGGACACTTTCACTGCAACAAAACTGTCACCCTTCTTTAATAAGTAAATTGGAGGGACACTTTGAAGATTGTGGGTATTGTCCACAGTACATGTATAATACCAATGTATACTTGTAAAAGCGCCTCGATGACCTCGAGGCGTGAAGATGGACGGTGTGGCGCAGTGCGCTGTGCAATGATCATCAGATCAAGGGGTGAAACCCGCCGCTGCTGCGTCTGTAAAGCCGGTGGGTCCTTGGGCAAGACCCTTCACCTGAACTTGCTCCTGTGGGTATTGTCCACAGTTTCTGACCATTGCATGTATGATGTGCAATGTGTGTATATGTAAAGCGCTTTGAGTCATTGATAATGCGCTATAATAAATGTAAGGAATTATTATTATGAATTATTATTGTAAATGATCATTTATGTAGATGGTGGTCCGCCTGCCAACATTTAGGAGAGACAGGAAGTGGTTACCTCAATGGGGGTTAAGCAATGTACTTCTCTGGATGGGGGTATCAGCAATCCGCAATATTTAGAATACAAAAATAATAATACAAAACATATAAATAAATAATTATTTTAGTTCGCAGAACACAGGATTATTTTGTCCATCACTGTCTCAAATGGTCCGAGTGTGCGTATAGTGGAACGTTGTTTTAAAGGCTTAGTAAGCATTCAACCAATGTCACCCACAATAACACAAATGAACTAACTAATTGAGACAGCTTTAGAGCAGAAAATCCTGTCTTCTGCAAGGTTCAACTTCTGTATTGCCCGAAGGAGACGGATTGCTTTGAAGGTAGAATAGATAACATACATTAATCTGAGAGGTTGGAAAGGGCTACCTGACAGCAAGGTGAAGGCGTGAACACATTCCAAATACAGAAAACACAATGACATGGTTCTTTTAAGTGGGCTTTTCTTTTATGAAGCTAGAATATATTTTGCTGCCGCCTCTGTCCACAGCGGCTCTGCTCCCGTGTCAGTACTAGGGTTGCCAGAAACTGACCATGATCAAAATCGATTATTCGGCAGCCTTGGCGAATAATAATCGATTATTCGATTATTAGCATATATATATTTATATATATTTTGTTTTTTTTTGGTTTGGTTTGGTTTTGGTCCCTAAGCCATAAAAAATAATATTCGATTATGGAGACTGTAGCGAATATTCGAATAATCGCTGGCATCCCTAGTCAGTACTCCTCCGTTTCTCCAAATTGGATGAAACTGCCAAGGATACAAAGACTATGGATAATAATCCCATCAACCCCACTTAAAAGCATCCACACTATCCCTTTAACCTACAAACAATGTACAACCTGGAGTTGGTCACGTTTTTTGTTTCTTTTTCTAAGACTCCAGCACATCCGACCACTACTTGGAAAAGCTCCCAACCACAGTTTACCTTCAAACAAACCACGTAGAGGAAACATCCACTGACGGACATGAGAAGGAGGCGTGCAGCTGATACAACAATCAGGGGATTTCCTGGAGTTTAACTTCCCCATACAATCTACACGCATACCTTTAAAAGCTATTACACTGTCTTAATTAAGTCCAAATTAAGTTAGCTGGAGGAGTCTGGATCTAACATGGTTTACAGACAGGTGGCTTGAATATTAACAGGAAGCGCATGTGAATTGGGGACGCAGTGTGAACGTGTGTGCGTGCATGCGTGTAGACATTGAATATTCACCATTGAGCAACTTAACAGTGGCTGAGTTTTCTTTTTACACGACTTCAGTGTCCTGGAATGAACTGTTAAGCTCCCAGAAGACCTTTGACACTTCAAACCCCATGAAGTTGCCGGAGCTATGCTAACAATCTCGGTTATTATTTTTCTCCCTCTCTTCTACACCGCTGTGAGGACGTTCAAACAAAAGGGACCTCGCCGTTTGACCCCACATAGAACAATTGAAAGTGTATGCGGATCACAATGTGTGTCTTCTTTCTGCTACTCCGCACTGGAACAATGCGGGCCTTATTGGCTGCGGCTTTTCACATCCCCACAAATACTGCCCTCAAGGAGAACTAAGAAAAACAACTGAAAGGATTAAGAGAAAGCAAAACAAACGGAAAGCTGAAACTGCATGTGAAAACATGCTCCGGTTGTCACAAAAAGCATTCTGTTGTTGGTTTCACGTAGACCAGGGGTCTGCAACCTCTTTGACCAAAAGAGCCATTTTGCCCCCTTTTCCAACATTTATTTTTGTCTGGAGCCGTAAAACATATTTGATAGCTTGATAGCTTCTAAAGTTGTATATAATTTGTTATATCATAGACAAAAACTACAGCTTTTTTGTATTTATTATTTATTACATTATAGAAAACTGTTTACCTCTAATAATAAACTAATATAAGGAGAATACAAAAAAATACACAGGCATACTTTAAAATAAATTAAACACAGCACTTGGAGAGTCCTCTGCACATTTGAAGAAATAAATACAATTAAAATTGACCCACTTAAATAAAACATAACTGCACCCTAAAAAGAGTTAAGGTAGGGTAGGTAAGGATGGAGAAACCAGCTCGAGTGCGCTGGAATTTGAAAAGTACACACAACCGAAAAAATCTGCCCCTTCCTTCAGACTTCCTCACAGAGCCCCTCCTTCAACACGAACGCGCACATGACCAACGAGGGCACGAGATAAGTTTGTGCCCAGATGGAAGGCTGACAGGCAGGTAGGCCATCCAGTTATTTTAGCCGGGCCGGCTCAGACGATTGGTCGTGCTTTTTACAGCGCCACGGCTTCCACAGATGACGTTTTTTTTATGTATTTATTTTCAAAGCATTTAATGTATTCATTGCTATCGGGATGTTAAGAACATTCCATGGAATATAACAAAGAGTGTTTCTGAAGTGAATTACCTACCCTGAATTATGACTGAAGATCGTCAGCTGTCTTCCTCTTCCGTGTTTCGCCTTGATACGTAAAGGCTGCAGCACCTTTGATAGCCAGCATCGTTTGCTGTGAAAGAATATATAATATAATCCTGTGTTCCTCCGATACTTTTATTTTCTTTGGTTTATCCATAGTTTGCTCATAGGGTCAGGTTATTCGTCTGCAAGAAAAGGCGCTGGCGCGGGACCGTAGCAGGATATGTGACGCATATTTTAGTTGACCTAATTAAACCGTTTTATTTATGTTTCACATATCCCTCAAAATACAAGATACGAAACATTTTCAACCATGCAGACAATTTGAATAGTCCTACAAATACTTATTTGTGTCTAAGCTCCCAGAGCAGAGGGCTTAAAGAGCCGCGGGTTGCAGACCCCTGACTTAGACGTATGCCTTTGAATTCATATTATTTCTCTAAAGTCCCATCTTGTGACCCAACACCAGAGGATTTTCCCAAATCAAATCTGGACAGTTTGGCCACCTGACACAGCCTGACTGATCAGGGGTTAATATGGGTTTGGGTGAAAAGGTCAAATATGTTGATCCCAGAAAGAAACTCAATTACCTTGTTTTTTAGGTTTTGGAATTCTTGGAAAAATTAGCTTATTTTAAATGAATTATATATCGTTTGCTTTCTAATGACAAAACTCTGACTTGGAGAGTTGTTTTGTATGTAATGTATACATTTATCAAAATATATTTAAGACGGCAATGTCATTTGAATTCTCCAGGGTCAGATATTTTTTATTATTATGATGAAAACCACGATTCATTGATATTTTATAGCTGACCAGAGATGATAATTTTAACACATTGTTACCATAATGAAAGTGACAGAAGGATAGGACGATGAGATACTGAAGTAATGCGGCTTAAATTAGATTTTAAATATGTATCATGTTTTTACAAAAGGACGTTTCGCAAATGTTTGTTTTGTGTTTTTTCTTGTGTGTGTCTTGAACAAGTCTGGGGTGCAAGTCTTTTAATCAGATAACAACATGTTTAACAAATGTATTCTGGCCATTTCAATCCGGTCGGAGATGCAATTTCTCAACTCCAACTCCATCCTTGCTTCTCAAGTGGCTAATCGAAATGTAAACAATGTTTTCTCCGGGAAATGTTTATCTGGATATCCGCTGGACAGAAAATTAACTCCGTCAGTCCGATAGTCGATGGGTTGAGAGATGATGATTACACTGACCTTTCCTTTCCCTGCTGCAATGCAACAGGCAGAACATTCAGATCCATAGAGGACGTTTGAATTCAAGCAGGCACTGTTGTGGCTTTCGTAAGAGTAAAGCTAATTGAATCTTATCATGTAGGGGTCCCTTTTAGTGGTATTCTCCACGGTGAGAAGCATGGTGTGCCATCTCCTGCTAGCTCTTCTGATAGTATGGGGAAAAGGACACGACCTGGAACAGTGTGAGCATGACACCAGACATCTGTAACAAAGGTCAAGTATCCAATAACAGTTCAGATCCTTACAGCCAAGACAAATCCATCTCGGTCCTTTGTGATGGCACCGCAGGTCGAGATTAAAATCTTCCGTTAAGATTACATTCTCTTCACACCTCCACACGTCGGGAGGTGTGAGGCTACACCCAAACCACAAGCACGAGTGCACACAGTGCTCTGTACACAATGACAATGAATAATGCATCTTCGGTCTGTCGTTCTGATCACATGCCAACTGCTATAAATACATGGACTGAATGAAAACATGTTTGGATGCTATTGCTCAAGTCACATCAGGAGGTATGCAAGGAAACACGTGTAACATCCTCGTGACTGCACTCCATCTTCTGCGGAGAGCTCTCAGATTGAAACAGTTCATGATTATTTTGGAGAGAGATCTGAAGTCATGGTTGCAGAAAACATCTCCTACAATGAGTGCTTCAGAGATTTAGCAAGGCATGCCTTTAACATTGCTTGATTTAAGATGGACAATAACCAGAGATAGTTTATTTTAGTCTCCAAATGATTTCACCCGGCACCTTCATTAGTTGCCGAACAGCGGCTAACCACAACTGGCTGCAGAGGTCTGGTAAGCTCGACGTGTTCTCTAACTAGTACCTTTTCAAATAAATCGCAATCAGCTGTAACGGTGTCTGCGTCTCACCTCTGAGACATGCTTGAGTCCAACATTTCTCAGGTCTTCATGTTGGTCTTCAAAGACAGTGTTACCATTCATTGCATTACTTACAGACACAGAAGAGAAAGGTGTTGCCGTCTTCACACCAGGAAGTCACTGTTGAAAGGCTGTGTCTGCCAGTTGGCTTCAGAAACTATTTATAATCCTTTAATACCAATAAAACTTTATACGGCCTTACCTAGAAGGCGTAAACATCCAATTCCCTTTATCTTTCATCTTCGCCGCACAGGATTCCGGTGACGCACAATATGTATTAGGCCTCCTGACACACCCCTGTCTTTGCCAGTTATTGTTTATGCCACACACACATTTCCGGAGCTGTTAAAGTCGCACTTATCGTGGAAACCGCATTGCACGTAAACAGAAGATCTCATTAACCTTTTGTTCACCGGTAATAAAGGGCTATTATAGTGTTTATCCTCAATACACCAAACAGATCATTGCAGCATTACCCATAATCCCCTCTGTTTCAGCCCTGTTTCCAAAGTGCTGATTCTCTGTCTGTTACTTTAGATGAAAACAAGGAGCCCCTCCCCACGCCCCTCTGAGAGACATTTGGTTACAAAGAACTCAACGGTGCTCTAGGAGGAGATTCAGGTGATAAGGGGGGGGGGGGGGGGGGTTACCTTGGTTGCTGATTGGCTAATGGTTACTCAAGACAACACATCGTTATGACATCATAAAGTGGCCAAAATCTGATCAGCTCATTTTCAGACAGGTTTTCATAGAAATGGATCAAAAAGAGAGAGAATCTTTGTTCCTGAAACTTTCAGAGTCTCTTTCCACAGAGGGGACACATGTTGATGTAGAAGAGACATGAATAAGAGGGGACACATGCTGATGTAGAAGAGACATGGAGAAGAGGGGACACATGTTGATGTAGAAGAGACATGAAGAAGAGGGGACACATGTTGATGTAGAAGAGACATGAAGAAGAGGGGACACATGTTGATGTAGAAGAGACATGGAGAAGAGAGGACACATGGTGATGTAGAAGAGACATGAAGAAGAGGGGACACATGTTGATGTAGAAGAGACATGAAGAAGAGGGGACACATGTTGATGTAGAAGAGACATGAAGAAGAGGGGACACATGTTGATGTAGAAGAGACATGAAGAAGAGGGGACACATGTTGATGTAGAAGAGACATGAAGAAGAGGGGACACGTGTTGATGTAGAAGAGACATGAAGAAGAGGGGACACATGTTGATGTAGAAGAGACATGAAGAAGAGGGGACACATGTTGATGTAGAAGAGACATGAAGAAGAGGGGACACATGTTGATGTAGAAGAGACATGAAGAAGAGGGGACACATGTTGATGTAGAAGAGACATGAAGAAGAGGGGACACATGTTGATGTAGAAGAGACATGAAGAAGAGGGGACACATGTTGATGTAGAAGAGACATGAAGAAGAGGGGACACATGTTGATGTAGAAGAGACATGGAGAAGAGGGGACACATGTTGATGTAGAAGAGACATGGAGAAGAGGGGACACATGTTGATGTAGAAGAGACATGAAGAAGAGGGGACACATGTTGATGTAGAAGAGACATGAAGAAGAGGGGACACATGTTGATGTAGAAGAGACATGAAGAAGAGGGGACACATGTTGATGTAGAAGAGACATGAAGAAGAGGGGACACATGTTGATGTAGAAGAGACATGAGGAAGAGGGGACACATGTTGATGTAGAAGAGACATGAGAAGAGGGGACACATGTTGATGTAGAAGAGACATGGAGAAGAGGGGACACATGTTGATGTAGAAGAGACATGGAGAAGAGGGGACACATGTTGATGTAGAAGAGACATGAAGAAGAGGGGACACATGTTGATGTAGAAGAGACATGAAGAAGAGGGGACACATGTTGATGTAGAAGAGACATGAAGAAGAGGGGACACATGTTGATGTAGAAGAGACATGAAGAGAAGAGGGGACACATGTTGATGTAGAAGAGACATGAGAGAAGAGGGGACACATGTTGATGTAGAAGAGACATGAAGAAGAGGGGACACATGTTGATGTAGAAGAGACATGAAGAAGAGGGGACACATGTTGATGTAGAAGAGACATGAAGAAGAGGGGACACATGTTGATGTAGAAGAGACATGAAGAAGAGGGGACACATGTTGATGTAGAAGAGACATGAAGAAGAGGGGACACATGTTGATGTAGAAGAGACATGAAGAAGAGGGGACACATGTTGATGTAGAAGAGACATGAAGAAGAGGGGACACATGTTGATGTAGAAGAGACATGAAGAAGAGGGGACACATGTTGATGTAGAAGAGACATGAAGAAGAGGGGACACATGTTGATGTAGAAGAGACATGAAGAAGAGGGGACACATGTTGATGTAGAAGAGACATGAAGAAGAGGGGACACATGGTGATGTAGAAGAGACATGAAGAAGAGGGGACACATGTTGATGTAGAAGAGACATGAAGAAGAGGGGACACATGTTGATGTAGAAGAGACATGAAGAAGAGGGGACACATGTTGATGTAGAAGAGACATGGAGAAGAGGGGACACATGTTGATGTAGAAGAGACATGAAGAAGAGGGGACACATGTTGATGTAGAGTAGACATGACGAAGAGGGGACACATGTTGATGTAGAAGAGACATGAAGAAGAGGGGACACATGTTGATGTAGAAGAGACATGAAGAAGAGGGGACACATGTTGATGTAGAAGAGACATGAAGAAGAGGGGACACATGTTGATGTAGAAGAGACATGAAGAAGAGGGGACACATGTTGATGTAGAAGAGACATGAAGAAGAGGGGACACATGTTGATGTAGAAGAGACATGAAGAAGAGGGGACACATGTTGATGTAGAAGAGACGGGACAAAGTGGATGTTGCATAATAGGTGACCTTTAAGGAAAGATTAAAAAGGAATAGACTTCAGCAGACTGACCTCCTCGGACGCCCTCCAGAGGGTAGAAGAAGGCCACGAGCAGGTTCATGAGGACAGCCAGGTTGAAGGAGATGCTGCTCCAGAAGGACATGTTCCTGGAGCACCAGTACAGGATGGGCTGAGCTGGAGAAGGGTGTTGAAATGCACAGTGTCATTATCAGTGCAACACATGAAGCATAATGCATGTAATAACTTCACAGGAGTCAGCAGTCCATCCCACCGATCTGTGTTTCACACACAAGTCATTTCAGTCAAACGGCTGTATAATTGATACCCCATATTGAGGATATTTTCTTTCATGATTTGCTTCAAATGTCAGTCGCTACTGTCCGTCATGTTTCTGATCAGCTACACGACTTATTTTCCGTCTTTTATCAGCTGGACAAAGTTGAGTGCAGATTAATTTGATATGAAAAAAAAGCATTACATTTGTGGTGAAACACAATAATCTCATCTGCTTGAGTACACACAACCAGTTGTCATGCACACACCAAACACTTTCCACACGCACACACAGCCTACTCAGACCTCGGTCAGGAGATCAGTATCGCGCCAATGCTATTTTGAGCTGTTTATGACTGTTTATGAGAAAAGAAGAACTGCCGGGGGGGACTTTTAGCCTCCAAAGTCACTACATCCATCACAGCAGCGGAACAATATTATGTACTGCTGTGATGATTCCTTTAGAGAGGAGAGAGGGGATGATTGTCGTCACGTGCAATCACATCATACACAAACTGTCCTCCTTCAGGCCTGACCACGGGACGAGCCACAACACACGGCTACTTCACCGCAGTAACTGGCAGAATCAACAAGGGGCGCTAAGAATAACTCAACATAGGGTTTAGTCCTGTACTATTAAAGTGAGAAAACAAATGTTAGTTTAAAGACATATGATATTCCTCGTATACATTTGGAGAAGCTGAAAAAGCTCCTTCCCGGTCCTGAGGAAAAGTGAAATCTGAAATAGGGTACACCGAGACAATGATCCGGACAAGATGTCATGCTTTCGTCCGTTTGAAAAAGCCACACAACCTCCACGAATAACACCAAGTTAAACAATGCCACCTTTACATGTTGACTTTATGAACATAGTTAGCTAAAATAAATAATAGTTAGCCGTACTAACCTTATGAGTTTGGGTGAGTTAGCGAGCTATGCTAATGGCGTTAGCAAAAATAAAGTATGGTTCAAAGCTTAAATAATTACATTTAGCTTTTGGACATTGTTTTGCTTGTTGTTGATGTCCTGAAAATAGCAATAGTTTGCTTCGAACATCAGCTTAGCTAGCTAACGATAGCAAAGTCCTAGGGTTAGTATAAGTGATTGGTTGCGTGACATAACCGTAACTAAATGTATACGTTATAGTTACATCAAATATTATGGAGGTTGTTTGGTGTGTGTTTTAATGTCTTTCATTTTCTAAAGCACTTTGCATTGCCTTGCCTTGCCTTGCCTTGCCTTGCCTTGCCTTGCCTTGCCTTGCCTTGCCTTGCCTTGCCTTGCCTTGCCTTGCCTTGCCTTGCCTTGCCTTGCCTTGCCTTGCCTTGCCTTGCCTTGCCTTGCCTTGCCTTGCCTTGCCTTGCCTTGCCTTGCCTTGCCTTGCGTTACAATGCATTAGTTATATGCTCTGTTGGCAAGGTAGTGCAATACCTTGCCAACCCATGGGGCTTTCCCCCTGAACACACATGATAACACACCATGGGTCCCATTGATGGAGATGGGTTCAGCGTGGGTCAGGGTCTGAGCCTGGAGCTCTGCAGCACGATGCTATGAAACATTTCCCACACAATCTTTTTCTGGATCATCTGTGAGCAGTTTCTCCCGTCTCATGTTGCCGATCCCTCGCATGCTGACATGGCAGCTACTGTGTCCCGTTTGCACTGAACTGCTTTGATGTTTGCTCGGTGAGGTTGAGCCTGCAGGAGCTTTAAGAGTAAGATGTGAAACTAATCATGACCTCAAACTGTCAGGTGGATGAAACAGATTGATCTATTAATCCTACTAAATTACAAATCAAGAGTGAATCCTGATTTTTCCCTGTTATGTTACGGCTATCTTTGCCGTCAACGTTGACTGTCCTGATTTTGCTTATCATAAGACAGGAATACAAATAAAAAACGTCTATCGTTCTCCAGACAAAACAAAGCATTCCACACGTGCGACCTCTTTACACCAGTGTGTCCATGCTTCACTGTTTCCAGCTTCCCTTTATGAAGTGGCTACAGACTCAAATGAGGGATTATGTAAAGGTTAATACTACACTACTTAATCCTGTCCGAAAACAATTAATTTGCCTTTACATATGTTTCCAGAATTACACAAATAAAGGAACCTAACGGTGATATCAGGATAATTACAAAGATGAGACTTGTGAATGGGCTTGCAACAAAAGACGGTGTGTGTACCGACCGCAACTACCGTGTTCATCATCCACTGCAACACACTCACACACATCATTCTCTCCTGGCTGAAAAACACGTCTCTATAGAAAACATGTTGTCATGCAATCCTGCCTTACGTACATCAACTAACATGGTTCCAGGTGTCACAGTAATCTATATAAAAGGTTCTTATCAAGCTGCACTTCCACTCCTCCAGCGTTCAGAGTTAAGGGATCAGAGTTAAGGGATCAGAGCGCAGCCCCTTTCTCACGTTCACATTTTTAGAGTGAGTCTTTGTTTACAATTGATTGTGGTTTAGAGAAATGTGTTAATCCTGTTTGCTCGTATGTATAAGCATTACAGGCGGATTGGGCTTCGGGTGGCAGCGATGACGCAATCGGTAACCGTTTGAAAAAACACAAAGGCAGCCTCGATGACAGATTTCTAGTTGACTTTAAACCAGGTGATGATGAATAGTTATACATTGTTATTATTAGTTAACATTTTTGAAGTCAAGTTTTGGCCGTAAACATCGTCTTTTGTTGATTCATGCAGCTTAACCGTGAGATTGTTCTGGTTTGAACAACTGACCGGTGAAATCAAACGTGTGAGACCTGAGGGAGTATCGTCCGAATGCATGATTTGTTTTTGTCGTCATATTTTTGCCGTGTGATCTTTATCAAGGTTTCCATGGATGTTTACGCCACAGAAATAGACGTACAATGCCGTAGCGTTCCAATGACGAGTCTCCACATAGTTTTCATTGGTGGCTGAAGCATGTGTATCTAATGATCACATGGGAGGTGTGGAGGAAGTCTGGGACACGTTACTAAACCTTGAGTTGGCAAATTGCCAAAGTGACATCGGGGAATTCTGACTCCTCTTCCTCTTCACACAAGAATCCAAGGGCATATGGGGCGAGTCATTTCTTTACAAAGATCAAAAGTGGAGGCAGAACTAGATATATTTAGAAAGTGAAAGCAATAATACCACAGTGTAGAAATACTAGTTATTAATGGGCTGTTTTAAAGTTCAGAAATCAACTAATGTAAAACAAATAATGATATGAATCTGCACATAGTAAGTCAATGATGATTGGGAATCTGTGCTGTTTTTCATCCTTTCCCTGTTGCTGTTCAACTACAGAATGTGGATTAATAAAGGTCCATCTTATCTTATCTTAAATGTACAATATGTGATACTAAATTGTAGTGGAGAAGAAGTATATATTGCTATCAAATGGAAATACTGAAGTACCTCGAAACTGCACTTGAGTCAAAGTAGTAAGTTACTTTCCAGCACTGCACATGACCATCTTGTGGGTGACTTCTTCCTCTAACCTAATATGTATATACGTGACGGAGCCCTTTGGAAGAGGGGGTTCCTGCAGGGATGCAACAGGACAGGAAGTACACCATGAAACCACAGGACATAGAGAGTGAGGAAGTATACGCACAGGGAACCGTGTTTGCGTCTCCAGTCGCCTCTTGGGTGCCTCGCAGCTTCTTCTGCCAGTTCATCTCGTTGAAGAGATCCTCGGCGCTCAGGAAGAAGTCATTGATCTTACTGCCTTGCTCGTCGCGCTCCGTGGTGTAGTAAACACGCAGCTTGGACTCGTTTGTGAGGAACTCGCAGATGTTTGGCACGGGGAACACGATCTGCTCCATGGTGCGATCTAGGCGCACAATCTGCAGCACACCACAGAAAGAGACAACAGACACACTCTGAGACCAAAACGTGACGACACGTGCTGCTCTCTTCAAAACACGTCTTTACAGATCATTTATTCAAGACATCTTCCTTGTTATTGTCACATACCGTACAATACAAATAAAAGCACTGCTTCCTTTAGATGGAGGCTGATAAACTGTGCAAACAGCGACGGAACAGAACAGAGTCAACAGTCGGCATTCCTCCTTTCAAGGAAAGCGTGAACACATTCCAAAGGTCGATGGTGGCCGGCACTTGAGAGCAGAGGCCTGCACTACGAAGCCGGATATTCGCTTAGCGAGCCATCTTCAGGGTTAACTCTGGGTTTCCGGTCCTACGACGCTGGTTCACTTCTTAGCGGGCTGGATCTCCATGGTAACTTATGCTAAACGGCTAGCCTGCTCCGGTTCCAGGATAAGAGATCAACTCGGTGAAAGCACCGCCTGCTGACCAATCAGGGCTCAGTGTGTGGAGTTTAAAGCGACCAAGTCATATTACAGGAGAAAGGAAATACAGTTTAAACTGCCGGCAAAAATCACCGACTGTGTGAACGTGAACATGAATAGAATATCACCTGAAGATCAGAGCAATCTGACTATTATAACATTAGCGTTAAGAAAGCTTACTTCAATATCTGCCACAACATAAGTAGCCGGATCAGAGTAACATTACGTACAGTCCGCGGCATCTTAGCGAGATCGCGTTTGTTTTGGGTTAGTTAAGCCCGATAACTCAAACGTATCCAGGGTCTGTTGAACTGGATCCGTAGGACAGGCCTGAGGCCAACAAACACCTCATATGTGTCTCGTGTCAATGCAAAAACATGTACTAATTCCCTGCAGCTGACGTCCTGCACTTGATCTCACACAGTGGGCAGATAATTGCAGGGCGGAGTTTCCATTTGACTTTGGAGTGAGATTCAGATACGGTGTAGTCGGTGCATTTTTATAAGACTTGGCAGTTGGGGTGACAGCTTTTGGGAGGGGTTTCTGTCGTGTTGCTTCGTTTTGTTTTTGTGGGTTTGAACTTTGAGCAAGGGAAGTGTGGCGGGAGAGTTGAGAGTTGGCTGCCCTGCAATAGCAACATTATAATCATTTTTCAGTAAACCTTTACAATTTAAAAAGTCCTAAAATCTGGGGGAGCTTGCTGATATATACCGTACTTTTCAGACTATAAGCCGCGACTTCCCCCCCCCCATTTTTGTTGTACAGCTAGCGGCCACTAGGGAACCTCCTAAATCTATGGATTTTACAGGTAAAATTAACCACCTTTAACACTATGGGCTCTAGGACCGGTCCCCGCCCGCCACCTCTAAGGGGCGGCTCCAGCAGGAAAAGCTGGAGGCCGGAAAAGAGTGAGACAGGTCGCGCGCCAAAGTAAAAGTGGAACCGAGAGACAGAACGAGAGCAAGACAGACGGACACTTTAGCTGCTGCGGCGTATATGCAGGTGCGCTTTATAGTCCGAAAAGTACGATATTCATTTTTTTCTATGTATTAAAACATGTGCGGCATTAGAGCGTGTAGAAATGTCAATGTTTCACAAGAATTGGTAGCTGACAATTTCGATTATTTTTCAGTGACACTTCAAAGTAAAACAAGTACTAGGAAAGACAGCAGGACGTGCTAAACGGCGCAGTACACTACAGTCCTGTCCACTGACCTCAATCTGCGCCGTGTGTTTGGCGTAGAACTCCAGGGCCTCGTCGCCCTCTCCGTACGTTCCCCCCGGCTTCAGCATCGCCTGCAGCTCCTTGTTGTGACGCGCCAACTGAAAAGACAACAGACGGCATCGAATCAATGATCAACAGATCCATCACATCATCATTATTAAAAACCTATCTTTTAATTTGGGTTAACTTTGAATTGTCACTATTATCATTGTCCATGTTTTTTTTTTTTTTTGATTTGATTTTGATATACTTTATTAATCCCCCGTGGGGAAATTGTTGTTTTACTGTACTTTCTTTCTGTATTGCTTTTAACTTACATTTTATTTTTTAAATCGTTTTATTTGAACATATTATCTATCACCGCAGATGTTTTATTCACTTTAGTATTATTTTTAATATTGTTGTAATGTTTTCTGTAAAGCACTTTGGGCTGCTTTGTGCATGAAAGTTGCAATACAAATAAAGTGTATTATTATTATATTATTATTATGCGCCGCTTTCCCCCTTCTACTCCAGTGGGACTCAGTTGCACTTTTCCTTGTACATGTGATGTTTTGGTGTTGTTGTTTGTTGTTGTTGTTTCTTTGCGTTAACTGTCAAGTGGGAACTAAGTATTTTTTTGTACGTCTTTGTGTTTCTCTTATTTCCCTACGATACTGTTATGTGTGGCTGTGAATAAGAAAATACGAAGGACAGACCATCCATTTCTATTTATAATTATGTGTTTTGAGAAAGGGGCGGTAATATAAGATTATTTTCTTCTCCCTGCTCCTTTTCGGTATGGTGTGTTTATAGAGACATGTTTTGTAAATAGTTATACATCAAGTTGTGCATACCATGAACGAAACAAATCAAAAAGTGTTTGCCTTGCATGTGTTCACGCATGGTAACTCGTGCACGTGTCGCCTCTCTGAGCCAACACTGCCCCTACTTAGCGTCCGGGTACAGGACGTGCTATGTATTCTTCCTGCGAGTGCACAATGTTCCGTGCATCCAACCAGAAGGCTGCGGGGTGTGTATTGATAGCGGCTGTTGCACAACTATAATTGCAGTCGTTCCTGAAATCACGTTTTCAAAAAGACACCGTTTGCGCGGTGCAGAGCCTGAGGGCTGCTGAACGAGAGGAGACGAGTGTCGAGGGGCCGAAGTCTCACACGTCTTTAGCTGCCACAGGAAACGACACACTGACAGTAACGCCACTGTAAATGCATGTATGTTCTGCATCATGTTGCCGTGCGTGTGCTACTGAACTAACACTTCCTCGCTGGTGCTACAGAAAGCTAGTGGCTTACCTGATGCGCTAAGATGTAGATATTATGCCCGACGTTGCGTGGGGATGCCGCGTGCTCATCCTCTCCGTCCTCCCCCTCCTGCGGCTCCTCCACCTCGATCTCCCCCTGCATGTAGGCCTTTTTGATCACTTCCACCTGCGGGGAAACACATAACATCCATTAGAGTGTAATATTGATTTGAATGATATCACGCGCAGCAGCTCTCATGTTGCCTCGGTTCATATCTCTCTGGGTGTTGTGTCATGTTGTAATTCTTTCTGTCTCTCTGTAATATTTGAGTTGTGTCTTTGTCGTCGTTTCATGTCTTTGCTGTATTTTCTGTTTCTTTGGATTTGATTTGCGTCTTTTTTTAGTGTTTCTGCTCGTTTGCATCTGGTCGTAGTCGTTTCGTCTCCGTGGTCATTGTCAGGGCTGTTCCAGGTTGGCACATGACTCTGTAGTTTTCTCATGTCTCTTTGTTCGTAGGTGTTTCGTCTCAGTTTGTCGTCATCTTTGTTGTGTTGCCCCTTTTATGTGTTGTTTTTTGTAGCTATAGTAGCTTGTTCTTATCTTTCTTTCCGGTCATTTTGTGTCTCTTTGTGGTCTTTTCCTGTTTCGTCTTAGTCGTCTCATCTCTCACTGTAGTCATGTTTCGTCTCTTTAAGTTGGTTTAATTGTCTTTAGTCGTATGTTTTCGTTTATCGGTTTGTTTGTGGTCCGTTTGCCGGTCCCTGATACTTACAGCCCCTCGGCCTCTGCCCGGACCCTTTTAGGAATCCATCCACGAAGACCTCGTTCTCACACATGTATGTACTGATATGTATAATCATATATAAAATGACTGTCAGGGAAATATCATTGCGTTTTATTAAAAGGTCTCGTTTATTTCGAACCCAACAAAACAGAAAATAGGGCTTTGTGACCCGACACTGTAGGAAGTCTCAAAAAAGATGCTTCCAGGATATGTGAAGGATACCAAGAATACACACGGTCACAAAACATCCATGTAAGACTCAGAAATGCATTTGCATGATGTCTCACGCACCAGCTCTTTGGGCCTCATGTTGTACAGGATCCTCTCTGCGTTCTCGCTGTCATGGCGACTCTCCATAATTGCAAGAAGGAGCTTGGAGGCATTATTCTAGGAAAAGATGAGAGCGCAGATAAGAGCACGAACAGAATCAGGTTCATGTGTGTCCTAACAGGGGAATACATGCATCACCATTAAAGACGGGCATCTCATATGTAAATATTCCTACTTTTCCCTGTGGGCTTGTCATGTAATTCATATTACTTCCTTACTTAGTACTTGAAATAAAATATTTGGCAGACTTTATGTATGTCAACACCGTTTCATTTCCTGTAATTACTTGATCATATCTGGAGAATTATGTTTCCAGTGATGTAACTGCCCAATTCAATGATTCATTTCTCCATTTAAATGTCACTTTTGATATTCGAAACTCTCCCTAATGTTAAGCGAATTAAAAGTGTTTTAAGAAGAAATATCTCAAGAGACTAAACCGCCCCTTGTGTAACATTTTTTAAGTGTTTATCGCCCCCCCAATAATCACTCACTTTGAGCTCCAGCACCAGATCCATCCGCTTCTTGCCCAGGGGGTTGATGTCATTGAGGATGAGAGCGATGATGATGTCTATCCCGTTGCATTCATGAGTGGCAATGCAGTTCTGAGGAAGAGGGAAAACAAGTTCAAATGTGGACTGAAAAAGTTGTATTAAAGGGACCCGATTATGCTAACTTTCAGGTTGATATTTGTATCTCAACTAATATACAGTCACTTATTTCCTGCTATTGCTCTGTATGATTATTATTACCTTTTGTTTTGTTACTTCCCATTGTAA